>NC_048301.1:69208508-69245509 GCF_013100865.1 Trachemys scripta elegans | reverse complement strand
TGTTTGCATATCTATTCCCCCACAAAACACTATTAACTTAACTATTAAGTTAAGGCTGATAGATTCTATATCCCACCACTGCAGTTTGTAAAAAACAAGGAAATAACCAGTGAAGTCATCAACAAACCATCTTTGCTTTCCTTCCACCTCCCAGAATCCTCCCCTTCCTGACGATTTCAATTATTTCTACATGAAGATTATCAAATTTATAAGTCACTAGTATAGATCAAGTATCAGAGGGGTAGCCGTATTAAGTCTGAATCTGTAAAAAGCAACAGAGGGTCCTGTGGCACCTTTGAGACTAACAGAAGTACTGGGAGCATTAGCTTTCGTGGGTAAGAACCTCACTTCTTCAGATGCAAGTCATCTGAAGAAGTGAGGTTCTTACCCACGAAAGCTAATGCTCCCAGTACTTCTGTTAGTCTCAAAGGTGCCACAGGACCCTCTGTTGCTTTTTACAGATTCAGACTTAATACGGCTACCCCTCTGATACTTGATCTATACTAGTGACTTATAAATTTGATAATCTTCATGTAGAAATAATTGAAATCGTCAGGAAGGGGAGGATTCTGGGAGGTGGAAGGAAAGCAAAGATGGTTTGTTGATGACTTCACTGGTTATTTCCTTGTTTTTTACAAACTGCAGTGGTGGGATATAGAATCTATCAGCCTTAACTTAATAGTTAAGTTAATAGTGTTTTGTGGGGGAATAGATATGCAAACATCTAAAAATGTTAATTTTTAAATTGATGCTCATGTATGTCAAGAAATCTATTGAACGAGCCAGATAAAGTGCTAAAAGTTATAATGTGAGTAACTTTAGAACTACTGATGCGGGATGTGAAACTGGGTATTATAAGGATCACTGCTATCCACCATGTTGCTGTTATGGCTGGAATACAGATATTGAAGGGCATGAGCTTTCGAAGAGAGAAAGAAGTAAAGGTAAAAATGGTGGGGTAACATTTGTACATCATGTGGTAAACTGTAAAGAAATAAGAAGTGATTGGTTAAAACAGTCTCGGTCAAAATCACTTTGGGTAAGAATTATAAAAGAGGTTCTGTTGGAGAGTGCTAGGTGTTTGCTGAAGGCCTCCAGATTAGGTTTTGGATATGGATAGAGATCTCTCTAATATTAGAATATTGAAAATAGTCATTATGGAAGACATTAATTTACCAGATATAATTGGAGAATAAATGCTACAGATAATTGTAAGGCTGAGTTATTCCTGGATGTAACAACAATAGATTTCTTCACCAATTAGTCACTGAACCACCAAGAAGTGATGCTATTTTAGACTTGCTTTTGATAAGTAGTGAAGACGTTATAGAAGACCTGGTTGTGGAAAATAATCTTCGATTGAGTGATCATGAATTGATACAGTTTAAATTGAATGGAATAATAATCAAAAACACTTCAATAAACTGAGATTTTTAATTTCAGAAGTGTAGACTTTGAAAAATTAAAGAAACTAGGTAATGAAGTCGACTGCACTGGAGCTCAGGGAAATGCAGAGAAGGCTTGACATTTCTGTAAATCCAAGGTCTGAAAGCTATCTGGAATTTGTATCCTAAGCCGGGGGGGAAATCTTGTAGGAGAGGGCTCCAGATCAAATTGGATGAATAATCACCTCAAAAAGGATATTGGGAATAAGCAGAGAGCATACAAGGAATGGAAAGAAGGGATTGATTAGTAGAGAAAGCTACATCTTGGAGGTCATAAAGTGAGAATTGTCAGAAGTCAAGCTGTTAGATCTTGGAAAGGAAATTTTAAAACAAGTAAGGTTCTTAAGCTCAGTGTTCCCTCTAATTTTTCCCACACATGTGCAGAATGAATTTTGTTATGTGCACTAATATGGAGATAATGTGTGACATCACCTCCATATTGGTGCACATAACAAAATTCATGTGGTGGGGCCAAGGGGTTCAGCATGAGGGAGGGGGCTCAGGGCTGGGGCAGAGTGTTGGGGTGCCGGGGTGAGGGCTCCAGCTGGTGTGAAGCCGGGGATGAGGGGCTCAGGGCTGGGGCAGAGGGTTGGGGTGAGAACTCTGGCTGGGGGTGCAGGCTCTGGGGTGGGGCTGGGCATGAGGGGCTCAGGGCTGGGGCAGAGGGTTGGGATGCAGGGGGTGAGGGCTCTGGGGTAGGGCTGGGGATGAGGGGTTTGGGGTACAGGAGGGTGCTCCGGGGCTACGGCAGGGAGAGAGGACTTCCCCCCCCCCCCCCCCCAGCTCTCTCTCCCCACAACAGCACTTGGGCTGGGGGGGAGAGGTGCCTCTCCACTTCGGCAGCTCCAGGGCTGGGGCCACAGGATAGGTGCCCCTCCTGCAGCCAAGTTGGGACTGGGGAGGGGGCACCCCTCCACCGGCCACAGTATGTCCCCACAAGGTGGATTCCCTGAGCACCTGTGTGGCACTAAATAGGCTGCTTACAGGGAACTTAAACCTTATAAATAAAGAGAACAAGAAAAATAAGGATACTATGGTAAGCGGGCAGGATAGAGATTTAGGATAATCTAGGTATGACCCCAAAACTAAATGAATTCTTTGCCTCAGTTTTCAGTAAGGATGCTAATGGAACACAGGGGCAAAGGTAGGATGGGTAATGGGAATGAGTGTACAGAAATGGTAATTATCACATCCATTGTGGAAGCAAAACTTAAAGAACTGAAGTCTGAGGGACTGGATAATCTCCATCCAGAATACTTATTGAACTAGTACATGAACTTGCAAGTCTGATAGATTTATTAAAAATCCTTGCTATCAGAGCAAGTGCGGTACCATATAGCTGAGGAACCGTAAACATAGTACCTATATTTAAGAAAGGGTGGGAAGTGATCTGGGCAACTACAGACCCTCTGATCTGACCTCAGTAGTATGGAAGTCTTTATAACAAATTTGGAAGGAAAGAATTACTGAAGACAGAGGTAAATGGATAAAATGCAGTGGGGGTTTATTAAAGGTAGATCATGCCAGACTAATAAATATCAATCTTTGATAAGAACTGATTTTTTTAAGACAAAGGCAATGCATTAGATCTAATCTATCTGGACTTCAGTAAAGCATTGGCTGCAGGACCACATGGGAAATTATTAGTCAAACTAGAGACGTGGATGATTAGTACAGGAATTGAAAGATGGGTAAGGAACTGGCTAACCGGGGAGACAAAGGTGTGTTGAGCTGAAAAGAGAACTGTTGGGCTAGAAAGATTATTATTGGAGTTCTTCAAGGATCAGTCTTGGAACTGGTTTTATTTAATATTTTCATTAATGATCTTGGCACAAAAAGTAGGTGTGCCAATGAAATTTGCTGATGACATAAAGTTGGGAGGCATTGTCAATACAGAAGAGGATCAAAATATTTTACAGGAAGAATTGGATGACCTTGAGGCTGGAGTAATAGAAATGGGATGACATTTAATAATACACAGTGCAAGGTTATGCATTCAGGGCCCAATAAGAGTTTCTGCTATAAACTGGGAGTTCATCAGTTGGAAACAACAGGAAAAGGAGGAAGACCTGGGTGTATTAGTCATCCCATGATCAACTATGAGCCACCAGTGTGGTGTAGCCATGAAAAAGACAAATCTGCTCTTAGGAAGTATTTCTAGAGGTGAGAGGAAAGTATTAATGCTATTGTACAAGGCACTGGTAAAAACTCATCTGATATTCTGTGTAGAGTTCTGTTCACCTGTGTTCCTGAAAGAATAATTCAAACTGGAACAGGTGTGGAGAAGGGCTACTGGAATGATCAGGGATTACAGAGCCTCTCTAAAAAGAGAAGACTTGAAGGATTCTTGAAGGAAAATGACAGTTCCCCAGGATGTTGAACCATGGAAGTATTACTTAGCTGTCTACACTGCTATTGACCAGGGAACATACTTCAGAGATTCATGGTTTCAATTTACTAAAAGTAACCCCCACCAAGTAGGATGCTTTTTGACACATTCCAAGTTTTAGACTTGGTTTTGACAGTCCATGGAGAGTACGCTTGTTCTGCTTCAGAAACTACTGATGTACCTGGGACAATAATTTTAGAAAATGAAATGTTATGATCTACAAAAATCTCATTAACTGACTTCACAAATTCCATTTTCATGACTTTAAATTTAAGTGGGATTGTCGTGGACTTCTGAAACATGTCATATTTAAACTGAAGGGGGTAAAAAGCCTTTAATCAGCTTATGGTGCTCGTAAATTGTAGAATTTAGCAAGAACAAAAGTGGATGCTGTGGGTGAACAGGTATATGAAAAGGCAATTATGAGATGATAATTTATCTCATCGTGTCTGTCATACTTTAACACTCAAAACTAGTAGATGTACTTTACTATTAATTTTCTAACAAAGATCAAGAGTAAAATTTTAGAAATGCCACGGGCCTGGTTTATTTCTAAAACGTAGGGTGACTAGCAGTGTAGCTATACCAAATCCTATTTTAAAAATGCCTTAGACATTTGGCAGCCTAAATCCATTTTTGAAAATGGGTCTTGGACATAGTCAATTCATCACCACCACCACTTTTGCAAATTTTATCCCAAATAAACCTGTAAACAATCAAAAATACATATTTACCCTAATACAATAGGTGGGAAAACTCAAATGGATATTTTACATTCTAATAAGCAATACTAGTTTTGTGAACTTCCAGGAAAGATTTTTCTTAGTCTTCTCACAATTTTTAAATTTTACTTTAGTATACAAAAGTTTTTTTTTTTTTTTAAGATATGTGTGTGTCTAATACACCAGACAGCACTGTGAAATTAAAAAAAAAAATTAAATGGTCAGCAAAACACATCTGACTTCCCATATTTGAACAAACCATACCCTCTACCATAGCCCATGCAAATAAATGTGTTTTGAAGGAGGACAAAACTGGACTATTATGGATCAGAGTGCTTTTGTTCTAGAGTTTCAGGGCCCATCACAGAGAGTGCTCTACCACTATCCCCATATCTTTTAAATCAAGGGGAATTTAAAAGTTCAGGTTGCTGTATTGACTGAAATTGTAGGACCAAGCATAAGGAGAGAGAGTTGCTCAAGTAGGGAGGTGCCAAGCCACTTAAGGTATGGCTAAGCTGCAGGTGGGAGTGTGGTGTCCAATGCAGGTGGGATGGGCACACACTCACTCTCGCTTGAGTTAGCATGCTAAAAATAGCAATGTGACTGATGGTATGGGTGGTGGCTAGCCACGTAAGTACCTACCCAACAGATTTAGTGAGTTTGTACTCAGGGGGTGGCTAGCCCCAATAGTTACCTGTACCACTTTGGCCACTCTGCTGTTCTTAATGCACTAGCTCAGATAGAGCTAGTGTGTGTCTATCTGCACTGGGAAGCATGCTCCCAGCTGCAGTGTAGGCATAACCTTAGGGCAGCAGTCCCCAAACTTCTGAGGGTTGTGCCCCACCCCTTGGAGCCACAGCTGGGGGCAGGTGGGAAACAGGATATGGATGGGGGCTGGGGCTGCAGCTTGGGGTGGGTTTTGGTCTGGGTTGGGGGCTGGAGCAGAGCCACAGCTGGGCTCTGCTCCCAGTCTCATCTCCAGCCTCTTCCCTGCCCAGGAACAGGGCTGAGGCTAGGGGTTGGCACGGGGCTGGGAGTGGAGCCACACTGAGGCTGGGGATAGGGACAGGAGCCCTCCCTGCCCCCCTTGGGGGCTGGCCCGACCCCTGCCGTCCCCCAGGGCTGTTCCTCCATGCCCCCCTAGGGGGGGAGTGTCCCACAGTTTGAGGACCTCTGGCTTAGGGTATGTCTTCACTGCATTGTTAGCCTGACTTAACTTAGAATGGATGGAGTGTTCCCACTGCAGAACCCTACCCTTGCCAGACCTATGTGACTGTGTCTACAATAGTGCTGTACTTGCTCATGTGGTGGAATGGATTTCTAACAGCATATCCAAATTTTTTAGTGGTGCTTTAAACTGCATCTGTCTATGAATTCATTCAGTGTATTCTGGGAGAACTTAATTCTCCTTCTTTGGGTTCTTTTGTGAAAGTGCTCTTGTGGGTCTTTCTGATGATTACTTCTTAGCTCTACCATAAGTCTGGTGTTAGCTACTGGCCAGCTAGCAGCATGCGAGAAGGATTTCTTGGATGGTATCTCTGTTCAAATGCTGTGGAAGTGCAACAGGCATGGAATAAACAAATGCAGCGCTAAAGCACAGCGTAGAAAAAGAGGACTTAGCCCAGATAAACATTTTGGGATAGGATAGGAGGGCAGACTGCACCTGTGGTTGATTAGTCTGCATTCTCACTGCAAAATAAGTGGGTTGTTATTGAAATCTGAGCTCCAGTCCATGCCCTTGGCCATGTCTGCTAGCTCTGGTTTAAAGCATCCTTAAACCCACAAGTTAGATTTTTTTTCTGTGAGGATAGAAGAGGGCTAGGGCAATACCCAGGCCATCTCTGCAGTGAAGACATACCCTTGAAGCTTAATAGCTTAAAACAAACCCCTTAAATTAATTCTGGAAAACAGCAAACAGTGCAGAAAATTAAATACCCACTGATTGTCATTTGCTGCCACTTAATGCACAACACAGCAGCCCTTAAGTGGTGCTTCTATCTTAAGTTTCCAGATTGTTTTCAGGTGTAACCCCATGTAGAATGCGGTTGCAGCAATTCAGTCTGGAGGTGTCAAAAGCAGCAATCATACACAGTAGGAAGGCCTGCATCCCTCCCTCCTCCCTCCCCCCCAACAAGTTGCAACCTGCTAGTGAGGTATAGATGGAAAGAAGTGGTGCTAAACTTTAGAAATGTCAAGGCTGAAAGTTAGATTTACCATCTTTGATTTGCCTCATATGGGAAGTTGTTTGATTGCCAAATATCAGCCTCAGTGACCTGGGTTGTCAGGTGATTGCTCAGAGTAATTGGCATGTGAACAATGTTGCAATTCTTGTTTAGGAGACTCCTATATTTTTCATGATTGAGTGTATATTTAACAGCTGAAACATTATTTTGGTATGCTCTCGGAATAAGTTATATTTTGGGCCTGTACCTTAAATATTTTCCCAGGTTTTGTCATTTTGTGGTAATGTAAAGCCAGTGCTGATACTGTCTCCCTAACTCAAAAGGTTTGTTACAAGTGACCTATTGGTTTCTATCTGGAATTTCCTGACTTTTTGTCTTGAAATTAGTTTTGTATTTTATTTTACTTTAATTAACTTCAGTGCCCACTTCTAGAGTAAAAACTTTTCTATATAAAAATTTAGGAACAGCGTCCTGGAAAATATTATTGAGGCTATAACATTCTAAAATAAATGTTGCATGAAAGGGGTCTCACACTTGATATCTTCTGAAGGCTGAGCTTATTGTACACACTAGAGGCTCCCTGTATTCTTCCATTCTACCTCACAAGTTTCCTATGTACCACTCTTCATCTTCATCTATTTCAGGGATGCCCTGCAACTCCCCCATTCTCCTCCTGCTATGAGTTCTGTGTGCCTCCTGTTCTCCCCCAAACGTCGGGGCTTCATGTGCACCCTCATGCCCTCCATTCCCCTTCCCCCTCAAATGCCAGGGGCTCTGTCCCCAGTCTCCTCTGACCAGGGGTTCTTTGTGCTCACCCATTCCTGCCCCCCGCCGGCTCTGTATGCACTACCATTCTCCTTTTCTCCCATTATTTGTCTGGGAGATAAGTCATTCAGGTTGTCAACATGTTAAACTCTATTGGGAGGTTGAGCAGAGGTACTGATTGTTAGGCTGGAAGGCATTAATCGGTGCCATCAACCAGTTTGATCTATAGACAGTTGCAGAGATGCTTAAAGCTGTGGCAGGGGGCTCCATGTGTCCCCTATTTTCCCCTTTTGATTATTTTCCCCAAAATCAATAGGGTTTTTGCCATTGATGTCTAGAACATTTCCTGAAATTTTGAAAATAATCAGATCTGGCATTTAACGATTATCACATTATATACAGACAAACTAACCCAGAAATGCCATCAAGTTCAGTGTAAGGCCTTTACAGTTTTCTAGTTGACTGACCTTGCAGAGTGGGTTAAAACTTCAGAAGGACTCGTAATTACATGCCTGTCAGTCTGATATAGATCCCAGACAAGATAATAGAGTGGCTGATATGGGACTCAGTTAACACAGAATGAAAGGAGGGTAATATCACTAATGCCAATCAACACAGGTTTAGGGAAAATAGATCCTATCAAGCTAACTTGGTATCCTTTTTTTTTTTTTTTTTTTTTTTTTTTAATGAGCTTAAAAGTTTAGTTGACAAAAGTAATAGTTTTGATGTAATATACTTAGACTTCTGGAAGGAATTTGATTTGGTACCATATGACATTTTGATTTAAAAAAAACCTAGAAAGATATAAAACTAAAATGCACACATTACTTGGATTAAAAGGTGGCTCTGATAGCTCTCAAAATGTAATTGTAAGGGGGAATAATCATTGAATGGATGTGTTTCAAATGGGGTTCCGCAGGGATCTGTGATTGGTCTTATGCTACATGACATTTTTATTAATGACCTGGAAGAAAACATAAAATCATACTAATAAAATTTGCAGATCACGTACAGATTGGTGGAATGGTAAATAATAAAGAGAACGGGTCACATAGTGATCTGGATTGCTTGGTAAACTTGGCAGAAGCAAACAGTGTTCATTTTGATATGGCTAAATGTAAATGTATACTTCTAAAAACAAAATATATGCCATACTTACTGCCCCCTCTCCTCCCCCCCCCCTTCTGTATCCTGGGAGGCAGGAAAATGATATGGGGGTCATGTCAGATAACCAGCTGTGTGAGAGCTCCCAGTGTGATGCTGTCTCCAGAAGAGCTGGTACAATCCTGGGATGAATAAACAGGGGAACTCCAATAGGGGGAGTAGAGAGGTTATTTTACCTCTCTGTTGGGCACTGGTGTAACTGCTGCTGGAATACTGTGTCCTGTTCTGGTGTCTACAGTTCAGGAGGAATGTTGATAAATTGGAGAAGATTCAAAGAAGAGCCACAAGAAATATTAAAGGATTAGAAAGCATGCCTTAGACTCAAGGAGCTCAGTCTACTTAAATTAACAAAGAGAAGGTTAAGGGTTAACTTTGTTCCTCATGTAGGTATTTACAGACTATAATAAGTATTTAATAATGGGCTCTTCAATATAGCAGAGAATGGTACAATGCAATCCAAAGGTTGGAAGTTGAAAATAAACAAATTCAGACTGGAAATCAGGCTTAATTTTTAACAGAGGAATTAACCGTTGGAACAGTTTTACCAAGAGTTTTGGTGGATTTTACATCACTGACAGGTTTTTAGATCAAGATTGGATGTTTTTTCTAAAAGATATGTGCTAAGAATTATTTTGGGAAAGTTGTATGGCCTGTATTAAACAGAGTTCAGACTAGATGATCACAGTGCCCTCTTTTGGCCTTGGAACCTATGAATCTGTGAATTCCTTGCCAGATATTTGCTTAGCACACAGACTGAAAGCTTCTTTTAAAAAGTAATCTCTCTATCCTGGGAGTATTGACCTGATTAGTGAGACATTCTTTCCTCATTCACGGAAGACAGTCCAGTATACCAGCCTACCAGCCTTTTTGGTAGCAAGTTCTTCTGGCAGAACTTGGACAAAAGTTCTGGTATTTTAACGAATCCATGCTTGCCTTGTAAGCAAAGTTTTGTCTCATCTCCTCTAGATGGCCAATGAGGGTATTTTTTGTCAGATGAAGACCTCAGTTTGGATTGTTGATCAGCATTAACTCAAGAACAGAAGGTTCATTTCCTGGCATATTAATTCTTGATGGGGTAGAGCTCCATAAGCATGATATCGGATGCTGGAAAAATTTTTATAGTGGGGGTGCTGAGAGCCATTGAACCAAACTGTAAACCCTGTATATAGTGGCAACCACTTCAAGCTAAGGAGTGTGGCAGCACCCCTAGTTCCAGCAATTATGCATGGTATATATGAGTAAAGGAGCTAACTGGAATTGGGGGGGGGGGGGGGAAATGTTCAGTGGTTGGGAATTATCCCACACCTGGATTGTATGTCTTCACTTTTGAAGTCCAGTTCTAATATCTGCTCTATCTACTTTGGCTAGGCTAGTCTAAAAGTAGAGGATCATGTCAAGATTTGTTTGGTGCCAAGGGAGGTGGCCAGTACTGCCAGACAGCAGGTTAGGGTTGCCAACTCTGACTGAAGCTATTCTAGGAGATTTTTTTCTCCCCAACATGACGTAATGTCATTTTCTTAAAATATCCTATTAAAATGTCCTGGATTGCTTTCAATAGTCACCGGGAGATCGATGCCGATTCCAGGAGACTCCAGGCCAGTCCTGGAGGCTTGGCAACCGTAGTGCAGGATGGCAGTGACACACCATGCATGTTTACATACAAACATAGAGACTGACCACATGGCCATGTCCAATATATTCTTTAAGCTCTACTGCTTGTATTAAGTTTCCTGGCTATGTTTCAGTCTTGTTCTTGCAGCTTTGAGCTTGCATCAGAGGCACAGGGCCAAAACTTTCCCTATCCTGGAGTACTTTGTTTGTTTTTTGGGGGCAGGGGGTGAGGGGTTCACAATATCTCATTTCAGTTGGTCAAATTTAGAAACTCTTCCTGGGTCTTTGCTGGTTTGACTTCATCTTATGCCAAATTTCAGTAACTGTTGCTGGTATTTTCCCTTGGGACATCTGTTATTTTCCAGGAGTGAGAATCCAGTATAAGTGGTATTTTTTGGAAAAGAAAATTACTTGCATTGTATTTCTGCTTTTCTGAAGATAACTTGCTCATTCACCCACCTCCCTTTAGAGCTTTGGGCTTTAAATGATGATCTGGGTATTCCCTGAGGGTGTCTATTTTTTTTTCAGGAATGGCTCCTTTTTGTATTTAAAAAAGTGGTGGAGTGGAGAGGGATAAATTCTTTTCTTTTTATATTTTTGGATATATTAGTGGCATTGTTTTTGTCTGCTCTTAAAAGGAACTGACAGATGTTGGTGGCATGGGAAAGAGTCCTTAGGTACTAAGGTTTGGAGTACGCTTAGTAGGACGGAATCTTTAAGTCATCTTATAGGTTTAAATGTGCAAATGTTTGCATGAATCATAATATGCAAATGAGACTTCAGGAGTACTTTTCCTGCAAAATATCTTAAGAAAAGTAGAATTGAAAGTAGTTTTCTCTCCTGAACAGACCATCTATTTTAGGGCTTGTCTACACTGGCACTTTACAGTGCTGCAACTTTCTCACTCAGGGGTGTGAAAAAACACACCCCTGAGTTCTGCAAGTTTCAGTGCTGTAAAGTGCCAGTGTAGACAGTGCACCAGCACTGGGAGTCGTGCTCCCAGCACCGTAGCTATTCCTCTAATGGACGTGTTTTTTCATAGCACTAGGAGAGCTCTCTCTCCAGTGCTCTGCCATGACTACACAAGCCACGTTAAAGCTTTAACGTTGCTAGTGAAGACGTGCCCTTAGTGTTTTGGTTAACATTAGTCAGTATAAGATCTTTCAGAGAAAAGTGCAAGAATTATGGAATAATTTGTTTCTAGGGGATATGTCTTCCTAAACCCTTTAGTTGGGTGTTAACCCTCATGCTTCAGGGGATAAGTTAATATCCCTGTGTTTTTTCTATTTTAAAATTTAATGTGATTGTACCCATTATCTATATATGTATTTTTGAATCCTTCTGAGCTACTGGCCTCAATAATATACAAAGTGCTTTGTTGCCTTTCAGTTTAATTGAATATCCTTTGCTTTTGTATTTAGAGTTACCTGATTTAACTTCTCCATACCCCTTGTTGTTTTATATGCTTATGTAACCTTTTCTTTGTCTCCTCTTTTTAAATTAACAGTTCCATTATTTCCAGTCTCTTCATTTGGGAGTCTTACCATATCTCTAATGATTTTCATTGTAAATCTCGATCCCTTATATCTCTTTTGAGACAGGATGAGCAGAATTTTATTCTGTATTCCAGGGGAGAATGTCACTGACTAATACAATGGCATATTTTAGTATTACTTGTTTGCATAAGAGACAGCAGTGAAACCGCACTTCTATAAAACTTCCCAGATGTATCTGTCTTTGAAACTGTGCCACGGTGACTTAGAGCCCCCTTTTTACACAACGAAAGATCCAACCATTCACCCCTCTAAATTCCTAATTGTAGTAGGTCATATTACTCTGTTTTTTGTATAAAAAGGTGCACAGACTTAACATTACTCCTGAAGCTCCACTGAAAGATATTCCAGACTTCTAGAGTCAAGCAGCTTTTGGGGGGGGAGCACAAACAAATGGCAACAAAGCATGTGAATTGTTACATTTTAACCTAATTATAGAGAGTGACTTTTATTCTTCGTCTACGTTTAGGGAGAATATTCTAGTTTACTTCACAGCTCTTGTCTTCCAGGCAGAGCCCAAGCCCCATCTTTTGTAAATGGGACCCAAGATTCACATCCCTAGCACATCTATAGATGAGATTCAGCTGAAGTTTTGTCAGCCAAAGAAGGGAATTCAATTAACAAGTCAAGTTTCAATCTTTGCAGCTTCCAGTATTTCTTTCTTTCTCTCTGACCTGCACTCCTTGAGCAGATGTACTCTCGCTCCAGAAGACCACTGTCCTACTCAGACTTCATTCTCAGCCAGCTCTTTGTATTAAAGACCCACGCATAAAGGACTTTTATCTTTCCTTAGGGCCCAGCCTCTTCACCCAATCTCATGGATCTAGACACACTGAGTGGTGAATGCAGTTCTGGTTACCCCATCTCAAAAATGATATATTAGAACTGGGAAAAGTACAGGGAAGGGCAATATAAATGATTGGGGTATGGAACAGCTTCCAGGTCAGGAGAAATTGAAAAAACGGGGACTGGTCATCTTAGAAAAGAGATGACTAAGAGGGGATATGATAGAGTTCTATAAAATCATGAATGGTGTGGAGAAAGTAAATAAGGAAGTATTATTTACCCCTTTGCCTAACACAAGAACCAAGGGTCACCCAGTGAAATTAGGAGGCATCAGGTTTAAAAGAAACATAAGGAAATACTTCACACAGTGCACAGTTAACCTGTGTAACTCGTTGCCAGCGGATGTTGTGAAGGCTAAAAGTATAACTGGATTAAAAAAGGAATTCGCTTCATGGAGGATAGGTCCATCAATGGCTATTAGCAACTCCCTGCCCTGGGTTTCCCTAAACCTCTGACTCCCAGAAACTGGGGTTGGATGACAGGGTGGATCACTTGATAATTGCCCTGTTCTGTTCATTCCCTCCGAAGTATCTGGTACTGGTCATTGTTGGAAGGAAGAATACTGGGCTAGATGGACCATTGGTTTGACCCAGTGTGACTCTTGTTATGACAGACTATTATCGGGTTCAGAAGGGGGGATGCCTATCCAACATCTAAATTTTGTGCCACCTTGGCCAACTCTCCACCCGCTCTCTCCAAGATTCTAGAGCTGGTAAAAGAAAAGGACCAAATAGTCCGAGTCCAGAAGGAGAGACTGTCCATTAAGTAAATATCTGATTCAGTCTGAAATTCCCTTTCAGAGTCTAATTGAAGAGAGACACAATCTTTGTGTATTAGAAATATTAAGATCTTGGGAATCCTTACACTGAATTCTTGCATGAACCAAGAAAAGTCTGGTATTTATTGAAAACTGGTGCTTTAGTCTCCTAGGTTCGTGTGTAGTTTGTGGTTGTTTTTTTAAAAACTATTTACAATAGAGTAATTTAAATTTTTAGGGAGCCCTATCTGCTTTTTTTTCCTATGGTTTGAGTTTCGTAAGCTGCTAACAAAGGCATGGTTAAACTTTTTAGAGATCAGTAAATGTTCTTAAATTAGAGCAGAATTGACTTTTCTCAATTATTACATAATACAAAATAAGGTAGTATCTCTAAAATATTGTTCCTGTTCTTAATTAGTATTTATTAGAAGAGCTTCAGCCTGTCTTTGAGTAGCAGATGGTATTCTGGAACAAGATCCAGAGACGATCTGGTTAACAAGATGTCATGACTGTTCCCTGACCCATCTTCATGGAGACAAGACAAATAAGCTTACCACTACAAGTAGCTCCAAAAATAGTGGGCCTACTTGCCTCAAGGTCATCTGATTTATATTAAAAGTGTAGGTCCATCTGCTTTTATAACAATGATTGTGTTAGAATTTGCAGAAGTTGTTCTATGCTGCCTTTTTAATAGTTGAAAACTGTCAGTACTAATATAGATTTATATTGCACAAATGAACTATTTATTATACTGTACTTTATCATGCAACTGGTACTTATAAATACACTTCTCTGTATAGATTACACCATTGCTGATACAATTAATCACATTTAATACAGTTACCATTTTTCACTTGAGCAGTTAGCCCGCAAAACCTCATATACTGGCTAAGTTCCCTCTAAGCTGGACAGCCACGCAGCTGCCTATTAAGCGCCTCACAGGCGCTCAAGGCTGTGGTGGGGAGAGATGCCTCTCCCCAAGCCCCGGACCTACTGCGGCGCCCCGACCCAGCCCAGTGCCGAACCTGCTGTGGCCCGGGGACAGGTACCCCGAACCTGCCGCGCCCGAGGGACAGGCGCCCTGGCCCCAACTCAGCCCAGCCCTGAACCAGGTGCCTCTTCTTCCCCCTCCTCCCAGTCCAAGTGCTGCTGCAGAGAGAGAGAGAGCAGGTGGGGAGGAGAGTCCTCTCTCCCCACTGTAACCCTGGGGAGCCCCACTGCTCCCCAAACCTCAGTCCCACTTCAGAGTCTGCACCCCCAGCCAGAGCCCTCACCCCCCCCCAGCCCTGAGCCCCCTCCCACATTTCAAACCCCTCGGCCCCACCCCGCCACATGAATTTTGTTATGTGCACCAATATGGAGGTGATATGTGACATATTGGTGCACGTAACAAAATTCATTCATTCCGGTGGGAAAAGTTAGAGGGAACACTGCTTGCAGATTGTTTCCATTTCCAATAAGAGAAATTGACAATGAAGTCAGGTGTTTCTTTGATGCAGTCCTGTTTATTTACAAAGAATGTACATAAAGTCCTGTTTTCTTCAACATATTAGGAATCAAACAGGAGGCAGGGTTTTTTGCTCCCATTCTAAACCAGCCAGTACTCTACCCAAAAACCTTTTAGTTTTTTCTCAGGGTCATAAGTGCTTTTTTCCTAGATGTCCTTGGCTGTCTGCTTCTGTTATGTTTCTGGGTGCTTCTCTCAGGCCTAGTCTTCACTTACCGGCTGGTCCGGCGGCACGCCATCGATGTTCTGGGATCGATTTATCGCGTCTGGTTAAGACGCGATAAATCGATCCCGGAAGTGCTCACAGTCGGCGCTGGTACTCCAGCTCGCCGAGAGGAGTACGCGGCGTCGACGGGGGGAGACTTCCGGCCGCGTCTGGACCGCGGTAAGTTCGGACTAAGGTACTTCGAATTCAGCTACGTTATTAACGTAGCTGAATTTGCGTACCTTAGTCCGAAGTCCGGACTAAGTGGGGACCAGCCCTAACACACAGCTTTATCAAACAGTACCTCTGCCCACATAGTTCAGTGCTGTCTGGTCTAGTTCGTGGCCTGTATTTTGGATGGTAGCTTCTATATGTTAGCTAGCTGACTCCAAAAGAGGCTTAACTGCTTCTTGCATTTATCCTGAATGAAGGGCAGCTATTATGCCCACCAGCTTCAGTGAAGTTTCACACAACCCTCAGAATAACAATACAGTAGCTATTTTTGTAGATTAATACAAAAGGTGTAGGATTTAGTGTAGAGCAGGGAGCCTTCATTTGTCTACTAAGTTGATTTATGAAGAGTCACATAACAATTTGAGAAGCAAGCCTTAACGCCGAAGTGTTTGCAAGCATTATGATTGCACATAATAGGTATCTTTCTTTGTTCACCAAAGTAATAACATAGAAAACGTATTTTCTAGTGGTGTTTCCTAATTTTTATTTTGAATCTAGTTCATGAACATATTGCTGTCCAATTTCTTCTCTCCATCAAGTTTACATTTAGAAGCTTGCACCATAAGTGGTGTCAATTCTCATTCTGAATCGCTAGTAAAATATTGTAGACTGTCCTTATTTCAGGTATAAAGGTCAGTTTGGTTTCATTTTTCAAGGTGGCAGTAATTCTGTTTTTAGAGCTTACTTTCAACAAGGCCCTAAGTAACTTTTTCAGTTCAAATTTTAATCTAAAGGGAGTTCTATTAATACAGGATGTTGTCTTCAAATGCTTGATCTTTTTGATAAATTTATCTGACTTGTGATGAGTATGTTCTCTTGCAAAACTAAATGTGTGGTGACCAAATGATATTGGGAAATTAATCTGCTTACAAAAACAACCTAAAAAAGACTTATTTTGCTGATGATTTATAGAATTGGCCTGAAAGGAAACTTTTTTTTTTTTTTAATTTCTTTACATTAGCAATTTAAGGTCTGGTTATACCCTGTCTTTCCTGGAAGATCGGTGGACATCTGCAGAACTAGTAGGAATTATATATCACACAACAAAATAATAGCCCATACTGCTGGTTGAGGGTATGCCTACACTGCAGCTGGGAGTGTGCCTCCCAGCACAGGTGGACTCACATGCTAGCTCAACTCGACGAAATTTACTAAAAATAGCAGTGAGGACATTGCAGCACGGGTGGTGGCCTCGGCTAATCCCCTGAATATGGACCCAGGGGATCAGGTGGGCTTGTACTTGAGCGGTTAGCCCATACTGCTGCCCATGCCACAAAGTCCACGCTGCTGTTTTTATTGAAGTAATTTGAGCATGGCTAGTGTAAGTCTCTAACTGGACTGGGAGGCACGCTTCTAGCTACTGTGTAAACGTACCCTGAGAGGATAAATAGACTTATTCAGGCTGTTAACACCAAGACCAGTCTAAGTCAAATTCTTTGCCAACAAAGACCTTCTGTCCCAAATATTTTAAAATTCAATCCCCTGGCCCTTAGGTAAGAGCTGAAAAAGCTCCTGTTTTGTTTTCATATCTTCTGAAGATGTCTTCAGCATCAAGAGTGAAGACCAAACTTGAAATTCTTAATATATCTAAGGTAGTAAAAAAAGTGGAAAGCCTTCCCCCAAGGAAATGTTCAGGCTAACTTTATACATCATTTAAAAGAAAAAAATGAAACTATTTTTTTTTACCTTCTTGGGTTACCTTTATCTTTCTTGACTATGACCTTAATTTTTTGTTACAGTTCTGCAATTTTTTGTGCTATGAACCTTATGCCTATTAATTTCATTGGGTGATCCCTAGTTCTTGTGTTATATGAAGGGGCAAATACCTCTTCCCTATTTACTTTCTCCATACCATTCATGATCTTATAGACCTCTATCATCTCTTTTCCACGCTGAAAAGTCCCAGTCTTTTTAATCTCTCATCATATGGAAGCTGTTCAATACCCTTAATCAGTTAGGCTTGTGCTATATTTGTTGCAGTACACTCAACTTGTTTCGCTTGTAAGTGATTGAGAGTTTATCTCTGGACGCTTTGTGAATACAAGAATTGCTCTTGATTTGGCTGATATGAAGAGTGTCTTCTCTGATTTACTTTGATAATGTAGTTCCTTTCAGCTAATGGTATTTAGAATTATTGTTCTATCACCTATGCTTACTAAGAACTTCAGAAGTTTGTGCCTGAAGTTTTTATTTGACATCTCCCTGCTAAAACAGACTCTACAGCCATGTTAATGATTTGTTTTACTTGAGGATCTCTGGGTTGAACCCGCAGGCCTGTATAGTAGCTGACTTTTGTGTGCAATTAAAAATGTTTTTGACCAAGTATTGTAAAAGTAAAAATGTTAATGTTTTTCTTAAAACTTCGTATTCTGTTCATAGAATCATAGAATATCAGTGTTGGAAGTGACCTCAGGAGGTCATCTAGTCCAACCCCCTGCTCAAAGCAGGACCAATCCCCAACCAAATCCCTAAATGGCCCCCTCAAGGATTTCAACCCTGGGTTTAGCAGGCCAATGCTCAAACCACTGAGCTATCCCTCCCCCCCCTAAAGATTCCAACAACAATAATGTTTATGAAATGAGTAGCCACCAAAGAAATTAGTCTTCGTTGTCTTCATCTTCTTAGTCTTCTTCTGTTCATTATATCTTCAGCTTAAAAAGACAATTACTCAGAATTGGTTAAAACGGTATTGGTAATCATAACCTTTACTGGATATTTAAACTATGAAGTAGAACTTGCTTTGTATGGTGGTTAAAATTGATATCAGTCACTTTGCCTGCCTGTAGGAATTGAGCAGGATTTCAGTGTGACTCTCAGTAACTCCAATGATTCTACTCTTCTTGGTTTGTGCGTGAACTTGATATTTGGAAAAGGTTGATGGGACTCATAGTAAGGCTGTAAGCATATAACTTCTAGCACTTGTCCTGTAAATTCCCTATTCTGCTACCATTTTTTGTAATTACTGTATTTTTTTTAATTAGTATTCATCTAGCTCATCTATCTCCAAGAATAGCCTAGTAAGCTTTATTGATCTAATGCTATAATATTGACCAAAAATACTTGGAATTATATTTCTATATGAACATATTCCATAGAAAGAATTAATAAGTTAATTACAATATATCAGCCAAGTAAAGTACATAGCAAATGCAATTATGCTTGAGTGTACTCCCTTAACTACTATTAAGGGTTTTATAATGTACTGTGGAAATTCATTTGGATTGAAACTTGAAGAAAACACTTCAGGGTTAAGAAAATTAAGTATTTTACCAATTTGGAGGAAGATACAATTTGAAAATATTTTACTTGTGACAACGTAATTTTGGAGTTTTTTGAACTTGTATCTTAAAACATTGCATTTGAACAAAAATTTACTCTAATGTAAAGCCCAGGTAAGCCCAGGGTTTGAACTCAGGCTCAAGTGTAACACCCCATCTACACGCAAATGGCATGGACCCAGGGTCCCAGGACCCCACGGGAGAGGTGAAGGGACTGAGCCTGTGTCAAGCTGGAACCCAGGGTTCAAGCCCTATTGCTTCGCACTGTAGATGCAGTCCCACTGGACTCGTGCTCTGGGAATCCGCCAAAAGTATCTCTCAATCCCATAGGCCAGCTTTCTTGGTTCTCTGGATAGTCAAGTTTTCCCACACTGCACTGCACCACGAACAAAGGCCACATTTTGGGATGGCTCTAGGGAGTCTGATACGGTTGGTTGGACTTGGGTCTGCATACTGCATTGTTCAGGATATTTGAAGCCAATCCCAGCAACCACCTCTATCAGCACTCATTCGGTTTCAGCATCTTTCTAGATATGGACATTATTAGAATGGCAGACCCACAAATTCCAAAGTGTGTACCAAGGAATGTCACTACATAGCCAGCAATCACATGGGTGCCAAGAGCTTCAGTGACAGAAACTGAATATTCAGCCAGACCCCTTTAAAGGCCTAGGTAGAGATTGATCCATGTGGGAATCAATCTGCAAGGAGGTCATGTCCCTTTGTGAGTTGATAGAAGAATGCTTACCTTGACAACCACTTCTACCACATACATATGATTCCTGAGATTTTCAGACACTTCCAGGTCAGTTCCTTATGTGGTGTTGGTTCCTTGGACATTCATCAATATGTAATCATCATAACAGCTTTAGAAAAGAAGGTCTGTGTAGTGCCTTAGGTAACTGGCTGGTCTAAGTCAGCACTAGCCAGACGGTATCCACAGTGGTTGATGGAATTTCTGCAACTGATCAGGGACTTGAGCCTGGTAGTAAACTTGGATAAAAATCAGTCTTCCCTCCTGGATGCAACTGTCGTCAATACAGAAGGAAGATTTCCCTTTTCCCTGCAGGATCCTGAAACTGGAATCTTTGGGGAATTTCAAGTCAAGTTGTATGTCTGTATTAACAGCATGCTATTCCTGCGGGCTCCTGATGTTCTTCCAGGATTTGGTCCTGTGAGTGCAGTTTCATATCCAGGGCCTTCAATAGTACCCAAGAATATCTCTCCACTCTGAAAGGAGCTGAATGGCTGATTGCTTCCCCAAAATGTCAAGAATCACTGCATTTGTGGTTGGAAAACACCAACTGTCTAATAAGGTTCCCCTTTTCAAGTGTGTTGTAGGATTCAGGTGGCCACAGATGCCAGCCTTCTCAGGAGGGAGCCCCATTCTGCTATGGAATTAGTTTATACGGTACTGATCACAGTGTGAATGCAAACTGCATGACAGCATCTTGGAACTAAGGGCTGTTTGTCTCTCCTTCCAGTTCATAATGCCTTCACTCTTCCACAGAGTTCTAATCAGGCTTTACAACACAATGATATCGTGTGGTCCATCTATCAAGGAGGGGATATAAGCAAACCTGTCTTGTGAGAAATCCCACCCTCTTTGATGGATGGGGGAGAAATCTGAGGACTATCAAAGCCCTTCTCGTCCCAGACCATCTCAATTGCTAGGTGGGCTGAGCTGCTTTCTCCTTGGTCACTGGGAATAGACCCTGTAAAAAGAAGTGTTCCCCCAGATAATTGCCAGGACTCAGCTGCTAACAATCAAGGAGTTCTCCTCAGCAATTTCAAATTACCTAGATGCTGTACCAGATTTCACAAACTTTGGGCTCAGGATACTTCCTCTATGTGAGGAAATAGGCTCTTCCCCCTCCACATATGTCTCCCCTCCCTGTAATCTGGAAAAGATGGAGAGAGGCTGATGCTTCTTTATTGTCCCTTCCCCCCCCCCCCCCCCAATCAATTTGCAGCCCTTTTTCCTCTGGGGACTGAATCTCCCTGTATTGGAAGGAAGGGACATCCTTTCCCAAGATCTTGTTCTTTATTCTGACACCCTCAATCTCAGAGCGTGACTCACACTCTTGTCCTTTTTTTACTTAAAGAAGGAGATTTCTTAGGCTTACTATAGGGTCTGAATGGTTGTTGCCTCTTAGATTTCAGCTAGCGTGCCTCGAGTTCGGATGTTGACTCTCAAGAAGGTCTGGGTGGGAGGTTTCCCAATGGGATCCCTTTCCCCACAAGGGTAACTGCCTACTGCAGCCTACTTTTAAATCTTTATTCTTCTGTCATCCTGAATTTTCTCTCTGCAAAACCTTTTTTTTAAAGCTCCTTCTTTGCCATCTAGGTCAGTGGGGAAAATGGCAAATCATATCATTCTGAAAGGTTGGAACTTGGTGATATGATGGGACCCTTTCCACCTCATTTTCAATAATTTCCTTCTACCCTAACCAGGAAATTCCTCCTCTTAGCTGCATATGCAGACACCACTCATATTGTGTGGGTGCCCCATCGCAGCAGTTCAGAATGTTTTCACTGGCAGTGTCCAGTAGGGGTAATGCATGTTCCTCCCTCCTCCCCTGCAGGGGCATAAAAGTGAGGCAACACCAACTGCCACTCAGTTTTTTCAGAGCACCCTAGACAAAACATAGGAACATCATTCCTGTCCCTTACTTAGTAGTTAGGGCCCTACCAAATTCACAGCCATGAAAAACGTATCACGGATTGTGAAATCTGGTCTTTTGTCTGCTTTTACCCTATACTATACAGATTTCATGGGGGGAGACCAGTGTTTCTCAAATTGGGGGTCCTGACCCAAAAGGTAGTTGCATGGGGGTCGCAAGGTTATTTAGGGGCGTCAGGGTATTGCCACCCTTATTTCTGCGCTGCTGCCTTCAGAGCTGAGTGGCTGGAGAATGGCAGCTGCTGACTGAGGGCCCTGCTCTGCAGGCAGCAGTGCAGAAGTTAGGATGGCATGGTATGGTATTGCCACCCTTACTTCGGTGCTGCTGCTGACGGAGGCTCTGCGTTCAGAGCTGGGATCCTGGCCAGCAGCTGCCTGCAGCTCTCCAGCTGCCCAGCTCTGAAGGCAGTGCTGCCGCCAGCAGCAATGCAGAAGTAAGAGTAGCAGTCCAGCAAACCCCCACCATAACCTTGTGACACCCCCACAACTCATTTTTGGGTCATGACCCTTACAATTACAAGACCATGAAATTTCAAATTTAAATAGCTGAAATCATGAAATGTTATGATTTAAAAAAATTCTATGACTATGAAATGATTGAAATGGACTGTGAATTTGGTAGGGCCCTGTAGCAGGATGAACACCTGCTCCGGCCCTGGAGGGGTTGGAAAAGCCCTGCAGAGGACTGGGGCTGGGCCAGGGCCAGGTAAAACCCTGGCTGATTGGGGGAAGTGGCTGCAGCTGGGGCCACACCCCAATCAGGCCTCAACTGGCCTGTATAAAGAGGCTGGGAGACAGGAGCTCAGAAGTCTCTCTCTGCCTTCAGAGGGAGAAGGGCCTGGCTGCAGTGAGCTAAAGACAGAGTACCTGAGTGAAGCAGGGCTGGGGACAGGCTGAGGAGCTGGGGAGCTGCAGCCTGGAAAGCCCCAGGCTGCAGCCTGGTAGGAGGCCAAGGAGTACTGGGGGTTGCAGAGGGCAGCCCAGGGGTAGGCCAAGGCAGTAGGCCCAAACCCAACCTTGCCTGTGATGAGTGACCTATACTGCAGTCTGCCCCAGGGAGCCGGGGCTAGTTGGTGACTGGCAGTGGCCTTATTCTGAGGTGAGGTAGGGATAGTGGGTGGGGGTTCCCTGGGGAGGGGAGACCCTAGTACTGAGGGGTGTACTGCCAGGGGGCAGCACCCCAGATAAAAGGGCACCGGGGTCCAGGAGGGACATGGGGGCCGGAGGACAGGCGGACCACCGGCCTGAAGAGGGCACTCCAGGATGCTGGAAGAGCTAATTCCCAGAGACTACCAGCAGGAGGCGCCGAAGGGGTGAGTCAGCTCCTCTACAGGCCCTAAGAATAGTACTTTAATTTTTAGTAACTTGTAACTTTTTTTTAGTTGTTACTGTTTCCGAGAGAGAGAGAGAATGTGTGTGTGTTTGGTCATAGTCTTCTGTTTCTTAGTGTACTAGAGCCATGGTATATGCTATGGCAGAGCTGGGGACAGGCTTTAAGTTTTGCTCCTCTTGTAGGGAAGCTATTCCACTAACAAACTCTCATGGGAAAAAAAGTTACTGCCTCAGTGAAGAGCACATTATGGCTTAGTATGTGGTTTGTAAGTCTTTTAAAAAAGTCTTTTAAAAAGCACACACAAAAGGAAAGACAGTCCATGAGAAGAAGCTTCAGCCTTGAGAAATCTTCAAGAACTGTATCAGATCATGCACTAAAGCAAAACTCCTGAACTGCTTCGATGCAACCTCTCTGCCAGTGCTTCAGTCACTAAAGGTGCGACTCTGAGCCCAAGAGGTATAAAAAAGATCTAAAGGAGAGTCAAATGCTTTTGGAGCAGTCAGGAACCCTTACTGTCCAAGCAGTGGGAGAGTTGGACTTTAAGTCCACTAACCAGCACTGTTCACTATCTCCGGTGCCAAGAGCTTCCTCAGAGCACTCACTGAAGTCAGTATGGAAGAACTCAGTCCCAGAGCCTTCAGTGCAGCATCAGCATAGAGAGTGGAGGGATCACTGTGCGAAGTCTGTGGTGTGGTAACCATTTGCCCTGTCTGTTTTTAAAAAAAAAAAAAACCACTTGTGCACCCTGTGTGGGGCTTATAATTGAATTAGTATAGCTCATCCCCTATTGGTCGTTATCTGCCAGAGGCCACCTATAAGAACTCAGTGAGCACCCTTAAGTATCTGCTCAACACAATGGCTTTTTGGCTCCTTATCTGCTAGGTGCTATCCTGTGTTCTCAGAATAAAGCCTGATGCTGCCTCAGGTGACCCCCAAGTCTCTTGTGAGTGTTGTTTTGTTCCATGACACTGGCACATCAATCAGTCTGTCTGAGCTCTGCCCTTGCTGGCATTGCCTCAGTTGAAAAAACCTTTGTCGGCATCAGCATTCTCAGCTTCTGCCGCACCTTCAGAAATTACAGAAAACTATGGATCCCCCAATATAGGTGTTCTCGGGGGAGGGGTGGAGGGCGGTGAGGGGAATATCTTGATTCAGAAAGGCTCATTTATGTCTTCCATGGACCTTAGAATAACTCCAGAGCTTGTCTGTTATTGCAATCTTCTCCCATTTCATTCCCATCAAAATCTCCTTGAGAAGGTGCTTGGTTACATGTGATAAATCTCTATAAGTCAACAGGACAGTGGAGTTGGGAATAAAAGCCCTTCTCAAGTTTAAAAATTACCAGCGATTTCATGATCTACATAGGGGTATTCTTTTTCTGACTCTGGCTTCTCATCAGACTCTGTCAGGAGCTCTACATCTAAGAGGTGAACAAGTCAACAAAAAGGAAAGAAAATACAAAAGAGAACTTTAAGGAAACTATTTATTCTACTTGGTTTCTGCCAAATTGGACA
Source organism: Trachemys scripta elegans (assembly GCF_013100865.1). Lineage (NCBI taxonomy): Eukaryota > Metazoa > Chordata > Testudines > Emydidae > Trachemys > Trachemys scripta. The sequence goes on along the minus strand of NC_048301.1, from coordinate 69,221,320 downwards.
AATACATCTTATCTCTTTGGGTTGCAAGCTTCATCCTATTGGCTCCATGGCTTGAGTACCTGCAATTTCCAGGACAAGTCTCCTCCACAATACATGGGGAACCCTTGTAAATCATGAGGGCCAGGTTTTCAGATATCTCATTGTTCTCCTGTTGGGGATGGGGAAAAAGAACATCATCAGGACTTTAGTGATGAAGTGATAATGGCTCATCAAGAAGATTTATCTGATCTTTCCCCTTCCTCTCCTATTGAGGATGTCATTTCCTATGCCTGCATCAATGGATGATTTTAAATCCTTCAGGTACTATTGAAACACATGGGAAAGATTCTGGAAGCGCCTTTAGCAGTTGTACACGGGAAAGTAAATAGCTGTTTGATATTCTCCATTCAGCTTCTCAAAATAGAATTGCTCTACCTATTAATGTGGGAATTTTAGATCCGTCAAAGGATCTTTGGGCTATTCCGGCTTTGATTTCATCAACTTCAAAATGTGCTGATCATGAATATCAGGTACTGTCAAAAGGCTTTGCGTATTTTTATACTCATCCAACTCCATCATGGTTGCTTGGTACTGCTGCAAATGAAAAATCAAAACAAATAGGAAAGTCAACTCCCAAAGAGATTAGAACTCTTAGGCTGAGTTGCAGTTTGGGCTGAGTTTATTTAGTGCTAAAATGAACGAGCCTCTATTCTTTAAAGGACCCAAGAAAGGTTTACACACTTCTGCTTTCAAGAGGAAGCAGTTTTGTTGTAAATCTCCTTCTGCATATAAGAACACGACTCCTTCCCCATTTTTATCGATAGAGAGATTAGCCCGATCATCCTCTTCAGTGACCTTGCACTGGGACAGACACAGGCATCAAATTTGATGTGACAGTCAAGCATCTTGGACTAATCTACAAGGATCTATACCACTTTCCTTCTTTCCTTTGTTCTGAACTCTTTTTTCCCCCTGCCCACCCCAGGAAGCTTGGATGGCAATCACCACAGATCAGTCAATCCTTCAAGTTATTAAAGATGGTTATGTCCTTCAATTTCAGACATTGCTTCCCACCCATTTCCAGTCCCAGTCTCTCTTCAGGGACCACTCTCATGAGAATGCAATATGTCAAGAGATAGATGATTTTGTTGATCTAGGAGCAAGAGAACTGATTTGCCCAAGAATTTATAGGAAAGGGTTTCTGTTTCCCTTACTTTCTTATACTGAAGAAGGGAGATTGACATCTGATCCTAGAGCTCAGGAATCTAAACACATACACTTGATGCACCAATATTTGTATGGTATCTCTTGCTTCAATTATTCCTGCTTTAGATTCTGTATTTAGAAATCACCCTGTAAGTTGAGGGTAATGAACTATCAGCAGTAATGACTTATCTGTGCAGACAGGGGCCATATGTTTACTTGTGTCTAGAGTAGACAGTTGGTGACATTTCCACCCTACCCAAACATGTTGTCAATTTATGGTCTTCCTGTTTACAAAACATTATTCTCTAGTGACTGTTTAGTGTTAAGACACTCCATTTTGGAGAGCAGTTCTACAGTCTTTTCAAATAACTCCTAGTTTCCACCTGTATTGAAGATGACTACTAGCTAATCACCAGGAATGGAGTCCACATGTGCAGCACTTGAAACAGAAAGAACAATTATTTATTTTACAGTAACTAGATCTTAAAGACTTTTGCATGTGTGGATCCTAGGACCAGACCTTCCTCCCCACAGCTTGGAGCTCTGTATATGAGGTTCTAATCATTGAAGGAACTTAATGGCTGTTGGGATCACTGTGCTCTGTATGCCCTTGGGGTGGAGGGAGGAGAGAATGAGGACATGAGGAGCACATATGTGATCCCTATTGGAAACTGCTAGTGAAAACATTTTGAACTGCTGCACATACTCTGAGTGGGATCCACATGTGCAGACAACTCAACTACAGTTACTGTAATGACTGAATGACTTTGAGCAGTTCAGTACAGACTGCGTGGCTCTGGGAAGGATAAAGTTTGGGGCACAAGTGGTGGTCTCATCCATCCTCCCTGTTGAAGGAAAAGGCCCAGACAGGGACTATCGAATCATTGAAGTAAATGCGTGGTGTAGAGTGGTGGTCACCCACTCCTGGCCTGAAAGGGTTAAAAATAGCCCTGGGAGAGGGCTGTGGGAGGGGAAAAGCTGGGCTGATTGGGAGAAGAAGCCTCAGCTGGGGGCCACACCCCAATTAGGGTCTAGCTGGCCCTATAAAGGCCAGTGAAGCCAGGAGCTGATGCAGTCTCTCTGGCTGTAGAGGGAGACGGGCCTGGCTGCTGGGGAGCTAGATAAGGTACCTGAGTTGGAGCAGGGCTGGGGGAAGGCCCAGGGAGCTGGGGAGCTCCGGCCTGGAAACCCCCAGGCTGCGGCCTAGTATAAGGCCAAATAGGTACTGGGGTTGCAGGAGACAGTCCAAGGCTAGGCCAAGGCAGCAGGTCCAAACCCCTCCTTGCCTGTGATGAGTGGCTTATACTGCAGTCTGCCCCAGGGAGCGGGAGTTGGTTGGTGACTGGCAATAGCCTACCGCTGAGGAGAGGTGGGGATGGGGGTGGAGATTCCCTGGGGAGGGGAGACCCAGTGAGACTGCAGGGTACTGCAGGGGGCAGCACCCCGGTCTGAAAGGGGCACCAGGGTCCAAGAGGGACTTGGGACCCAGCGGAAAGTGGGACACTGGCCTGCAGAGGGCGCTCCTGGGCAAAGAGCTAATTCCCAGGAGGACCGACAGGAGGTGCCGCAGGGGTGAGTCACCGCCCCGTTACACGTGGCTACACAGGTGGTGTCAGCGAGAGGGCTTTGGCTTCTTTGACAACAAACTGATATTCCAGGAAAGAGGATTACTGTGCTGGGATGGGCTCCATCTATCAAATATTGGGAAGATCATCTTTGGACATCATCTAGCTAACCTGATAAGGAGAGCTTTAAACTAGGTCCTATGGGGGATGGTGAGACAAATCTGGCCTATGCACATCTAGGCTTGAAGACAAGGAAAAGAGGCTAATTTATGAAGAAGGAACTAGAAATCACACCTTTTATTAGAAAGGCAAGAAGAAAAGCAACAGGGCAATCTGCAAAATATTATCAATGCCTGTACACAAATGCGATGAGTATGGAGAACAAGCAGGATGAACTGGAAGTCATGGTATATGGAGAAAATTATGACTTAATTGACATTACAGAAAGTTGGTGGGACAACTCCCATGATTGAAGTACCAGTGTTGAGGGACATAGCTTGTTCCAAAAAAGGTATGGGGAAAAAGGGAGGAAGTATTGCGCTGTACGTCAAGGATGTATATGCTTGCTCTGCAGACCAAGAGGAAGTGAGCGACAGACCTATTGAGAGTCTCTGGGTGAGGATAAAAAGGGAACAGTAGCGATGTTATTGTGTGGGTCTATTATAGACCACCAAATCAGGAAGAGGAAGTGAATGAATCATTCTGCAAGCAGGTAACAAGATTAGCTAACACACATGAGCTAGTACTATTGGGGGATTTTAGCTTCCCTGATATCTGTTAGAAGATACTTACAGCAAAACATATGTCCTGTAAATTCTTAGCGTGTCTAGGGGACAACTTTCTGAATCAAAAAGTTGAGGAAACAACTATGGGGTCACCAATTTTGGATCTGGTTTTGACCAACAGGGATGAATTAGTGGCAAATATGAAGGTGGTCAGAACTTGGGAGACAGGGATCATAATCTGATAGAATTCAAGATCCTATGGAAAGGAAGACATGAGAATACCAAAACAAGGACACTGGACGTCAGAAAGGAAGGTTTCAACTAACTCAGAGAAATAGTAGGCAAGGTCCCATGGAAAGACCAATTAGGAAGAAAAGGCATCAAAAGGGGCTGGCATTTTCTAAAAGATGTGATACTAGAGGCTCAAAATAAAGATATTCCATCGCAGAGGAAAGATAAGAAGAGCCACAGGAGGCCAGTGTGGCTGCATAAGGAGCTTTTTAGCTATCTAAAACCCAAAAGGGATACATACAGGAAATGAAAGGAGGGGCATGTGATCAAGGATGTATACATGGGAATAGCGTGAGCGTGTAGGGACAAAATCAGGAAAGTCAAGGCAAGGAATGAGTTACAGCTGGCAAGGAATATTAGAGACAACAAGAAGGGGTTCTTCAAATATGTCAGACAAAAAAGGAAGATCGAGGACAGTGTGGGTCCACTGATCAATGCCTACTTTGCTTCAGTCTTCTCTCTCTCAAAAAAAAAAGTGTGATGGGACAGCTAGTGAAGTTACCATAGACAATAAAGGGGAAGGGAATAAGAAAATGTCAGAGATCTTCTGACCAATTTAAATTCAAAACAACGGGGTCTGATGCTATTTACCTGAGTTTACTGAAGGAATTAACTGAAAAAATCTCAGAGCCACTGGAAATATTTGCAAATTAACAGATGACCAGAGAGGTCCTGGAAGACTGGAGAAGGGCTAACGTAGTGCCCATCTTTAAAAGGGGGGAAAGAAGGAGCTGGGGAACTATAGACCAGTCAGCCTGACTTCGATACTTGAGAAACTACTAGAGCAATGTATAAAACATTCAATTTGCAAATACCTGGAACATGAAGGGGTAATCACTAGCAGCCAGCATGGGTTTACCAAAAACAAATCCATGCCAAGCCAGCTTGCTTTCCTTCTTTGACAGGGTAACTGGTTTGGTGGATCAGAGGAATTCAGTGGACATCATATACCTGGACTTCAGCAAGGCTTTTGACACAGTCCCACATGACATTTTGATGCGTAACCTGGAGAAATGCAGACTCAACAGAACTACCATTAAGTGGATACATAATTGGTTAAACAACCACAAACAAAGAGTGATTATTAATAAAATGTCAGATTGGAGGGGAGATATCAAGCGAGGTTCCACAAGAATCTGTTCTTGGTCAGGTGATGGTTACTCGGTGCTGGTTAGGGCTCAGCTGAAGTACTATGTCCAGTTTTGGTCACCAATGTATAGAAAGGATGTAGAGAAACTGGACAGGATCCAGGGGTGAGCAACAAAAATGATCAGAGGGATGGAATGCAAGCTATATGTGCAAAAGCTGAAGGAACTGTGTATGTTTAGTTTAGAAAAGAGGCGCTTAAGGGGGGACATGATAGTGGTCTTCAAATAATTGAAAGGCTGCCATAAAAAAGTTGGAGAAAAGTTGTTCTCTCTTGCCACCGAGGGCAGGACAAGAGGTAATGGGTTCAAACTACAGCATAGCAGATTTAGATTAAATCTCAGGAAAAACTTCCTAACTGTAAGAACAGTGGAACATACTGCCTAGGGAGGTTGTGGAAGCTCCTTCACTGGAGGCTTTCAAAAGGAGGCTGGATAGCCATCTGTCTTGGATGGTTTAGAAACAAAAAAATCCTGCATCTTGGCAGGGGGGTTAGCCTATATGACCTTTATGGTCCCTTCTAATCCTGTGATTCTGAAAAAAGTAACCGTTCTTTCCCCACTATTGCCCTGATCCTGAAGCCAAAATAGAAATTAGATGGCATTCCCTTGACATCTGATGAGCCCTTAGCAAATACTTATCCCCGGCAGGTATCTTTATAAAATCATGGTCCCTTTTTGAGGGCTTTTGCAAAGAGGCAAAGGCTTCTAGATAAGTCCTTCCCTTCTAGATTGCAGTTTGCATCCAGCATTGCTACTAAGGTGAATCCTGTGCCTTGAAAATCTTCATGCTCACACCACTAGAGCAGTGACAACCTCCTGGGCAGTGTGTGGAAATCTCGCTATTGATGTTCTGCTAGGTGGCCACCTGGTTCTTGCTCTACACCTATCTTCTCATCTCAGTCTTACATCTCAGCCTTCAAGTAGAGCATATTGAAGTGTCCTCTCTCCACATCCTTAAGGCAGCAGCCTTAAGGGAAGGAGGGACCTGCTCAGTCCAGAGGTCCTGACAGGCTTTTCTCCAAATTTTGTCCCCAGTCCCCATTTTTCTGCCCTCTGCTGAGCCTTTATGGCTTTCAGTGGCAGGTTAACCAGTGTTTTTTTTTTTTGTTGTTTTTTTTTCCCCTCAGCTCTGGATTCTGTCAATTGGAGAAACACTTTGCCTGCTTGCATAAGGGACTGGGTATGAAAAATCTTTGATCTGGATTAGTTGCCAGGGCAGGGAAAAACTCTGTTAGCATGGCCTAAAATCTGCCTGAGTAGAATTCTGTTTATATAAGCCTAATATTCTTTAAATTGCAGGGTTTGTTATAAAGTTCAGCACTACCTTAAATATAAACTGTGCTTTAAATCACAACCAAACTAACAAGTTAAACTGTTAAGTATACTCTTGCAACAATAATTTGCATGTTCTGTTGGAGCTCATGGGGCTTTCTTTTCATTAAAATTATTAGACAATATTTGGACCCTTTGCTGTGTCCACAGCAATATCTACCAGGATGTCACATGTGTAGAGCCACAGCGTATTTTGTTAATATTACAAAATTTCGCTTGTTGAAGTAGCTTCATGGGATGTAAATATTCTAATTCTTGGGCCTCAATTCTAGTGCAAAGCACACCAGTCTGCATGATTAATGCTGGAGTTATGAGACCCAAGAAGGGAGAATCCAGTAAAATTATGCCTTCAAAGAAGCAGGATTACAAGGTAAGTAAATAATTCTCCCCCCACCACCCTTTTTATTTTCTTTTGGCTTTGGTCTATAAAAATACATCTATCCAGAGCTGTAGAGACGAGTAAAATTTTCTTTTTTTAAAAGGAAACGTGTCCAGAGTTCTTTGGCCCTTTTCATTCAAAGGATTAATGTAGTAAAACTTGTTAAAGTCCCATTTACTGAAGGCATTACTCAGTAACCCAACATACAACTGCCAAATACCCAGCTTATATTAGATTAGTTTAATTGAAGGAATTCTGGCTCTAAGGTTTTTGAATGTAATAGCTGTTTATCTTCAAATGGATGGCATTGTGTTCTTATGAGGCTTATACTTCTACAGTACTATGTTGATTCTTTCGGCATGAAACTAAAAAGATGATTAATGAAGGCACTTCTACCTCAAGTGGGTGTTGCCTTATGGTGACATTGTTTTAGATTTATGTCAACAGGTTTATTTTGGGAATTCTGCCTTCCCAACTCTGAAATATGTAGGATTGAGTTTAAAGTATTGGTGAAAGTTGTACAAAGAAATAAACTGGTCTGTTTAAGGAAACATTGAAATTTAAACATTTGTTTAATGAAAATAAGCTTGTTTACATCTAGTATCCCTGTCATGTGGGACTTGTACAAAGTTATTCATACGTTAGGTATTTCTTTTGAAGTGTTTGTGTGTGTATATATGTCTTGTATGAAGTGTTGCTCAGTAAAACAGTTTTTGGAATTGTTATGCTTACCTCTGCTTGGTATAAATATCTATCCTGTTTACTTCGTTGAGCTATTAAAATTCAAATTTATCCTACATTCACCAATTCCAGAATTTTTTCCCAGTCTCATTATATGTAATGAAAAAATACAAAAAAGAGCAGTTCAGATCTGTTTGAGGCTTTACTGGAGGGGCAAGTTGTGTCTCTGTGGTATAATTAGGTGATGGCAGCATGTCTGGTGAAGACACACTATGCTGACAGGAAAGAATTCTCCCGTCGGCCTAATAAAATCACCTCTGCAAATGACAGAAGCTGTGCACACGAGCACTTATGTCAGTGTAAATTATGTCACTGAAAGGGGTGGTTTTTTCGCACTCCTGAGCGACATAAGGTATTCAGACGTTGGCTGTAGTGTAGACATAGCCATAGTTATCTCCCATTCTTTCAATTCCAACTTCATTGAATTTGATCAATGATACCAGCTTTCTCTCAAGGAGGACTGGCTTCTGAGTATCTTGTACCTTTTTTATCAATCTCTTCCCTCCCTTCTGGCAAAAGGCAGATTTGTTGATATTTTTTAGTTAGATATGTTAGAGTAGGGGTAGTCTTGAGGAGAAAACTTGACTCAAGAAGTGAGTTTTGCACTTTTACAGAAAGTGATGAGAGTTGGTTAGTCAGTCATTTTTATTTTCCCTGGCAGTGAGTTCTGTAGTCCTGATTCTGTCTCTTGCAGTCACAAGTCTTCCTACTATTGATTGACATTGTTGTAGTGGAAAGTAGATAGCTGGTATCATTGTGAAGAGAATCTCTGATGGTTAGGACCATACAAGGCTTTGACAATTGGGACAACAACCTTAAACTGGACTCTGAGCTCACTGGGGACTGAGTCCAAAGAGAGGGGTATTTGAGTAACCTGTGTTGCTGAACAGGAGGAGTGCTGCATTCTGAACCAACTGGAGCTTTCTCAGGATATGTGGTTTCTTTCCTAGATATAGACAATTGCAGTAGTCAAGAATAGAGGCTAAAAATCCATAGTTTCAGTTACTTCTAATAAACCCATTTAGGTTTGGTCTAGGAAGAAAGATCTGACTGTTTGCAGGCATTTCCATTCACCTCTGCTGCCTCCAGGAGGTGGGATAGAGTTTGGCCAACAGCATTAAGAGCAACAATGAGGTTCAGCCAGATAAGTATGGACATTTTCTTCTACGAAAAAGAAGTCGTCCATCAGAGTGTCCAATGCTGTCTCGGGAATCCACCAGAGAGGTGGCATTGAAGACTATTTTTTAGGTAGGTTTTCAATCAGTTTGAGAGGAAAGAGTTGGAAGCTATATTGTGGCTTATAAAGTTGCTGGAATAAAGTTTCTTTAGTGCCAGTTGGACTGTTGCATGTTTTAGATGGGTGAATGGAGTTCCTTCTTAAAAAGAGATGTTGAAAATCTGTTGGGGAACATATAAGACCTATTATTATAGGTCCTTTCTGTCCGATAAAAGGCAGAAAGGACAAGGATCAGAGTTTCAGTATCCCCATATGCATGTCTTTTGGGTTTCCATTACTTATTCTTGGAAAAGAGGTTTTTTTTTTAAGACATATTGGGGAATATTTTCATCTTTCTGTGGAACATGTCAAGAGTTCCAGAAATTGTATATTAGTTTTCATTCATTAATTTAAGGTTTGGTGGTGTTGAGTCATTAACATATGCTACCTTTCTCCCAATTATTCATTGAAATTAAATACTGTTAACAAGTTTTAAGCAGTCTGGCTAAAAATCCCTTTTGCTCTTTATAGTGATATTAATTTCACTGGTTCTCCAGCCATCATAGGATCTGAGACAAGGACTTAAATTTTTATAACAAAAATGAAGCAATATTTAAAACTTTCAACTTTAAATCACTGAGATGTAATTAGTATATAAGCTATAAGAGTCTTGCTAAAGTGTAGGGAAAAGACTTGATTAAACCATATTTTTCTATTATCACTGTCTTCTTCTGTGGCTACTGATAATTTGAGGAAATACTCCTCTTCCTCCTTTTTTGGAAATTGGAGCAGGAAGTGTCTCTGTTATACTGGCTGATCAGTGAGTCCTCTCTTGGCCAGGTCTACACTAAAAAGTTAGGTCAACCCAGCTCTGTTGCTCAGGGCTGTGGAAAAAAAAAAAACCCACGCCCCAAGCAACGTGGTTAAGCTAGCCTAACCCCCGATGTAGCCAGTGCTAGGTCCACAGAAGAATTTTTCCATCACCCTAGATCAGTGGCTTCCAACATTTTAATGCCCAAGATCACTTTTTTAATCTAAAGGCAACCCAGGATCTACCCTGCCCCTTCCGCAAAGCCTGGCCCCACTTATTCCATCCCTCTCCCTCTCTGTTGCTCGCTCTCCACCACCCTCACTCACTTTCACCAGGCTGGGGCAGGGGGGTGGGCTGGGGCCGAGGGGATTGCAGTGTGGGAGGGGGCTCTGAGCTTGGGGCAGAGTGTTGGGCTCTGGGAGGGGGTCAGGGCTGGGGCAGATGGTTGGGGTGTAGGAGGGGGTATGGGGTGCTGGGTCTAGGAGGGTTTTTCCGGGCTGGGGCAGAGTGTTGGGGTGCTGGCTCTGGGAAGGGGGTTGGCTCTGGGAAGGGCTGGAGCTTGGGGTGCAGGAGAGGTTTCTGGGTGCAGGAGAGGGTATGCTGGCTCTAGGAGGAGGCTCAAAGATGGGGGTTGGGATGTGGCCTCCCGCCGGGCAGCACGTACCTCTAGCGGTTCCCGGTTGGTGGTGGGTGCGGTGAGGCCAAGGCAGGCTCCCTGCCTACCCTGGCCCCACGCCGCTCCCGAACGGGGCTAATATACCCCTGCAGCACCACGTGCTGCCCCTCTCTGCAAGCATTGCCCCCACAGCTCTCCTGACCAATGGGAGCTGCAGGAGCAGTGCTTGCAGGCAAGAGCAGCACGCAGAGGGAGACCCCTGGCCATGGGGCTGCACTGGCTGCTTTTGGGGTCAGCGTGGGGCCGGGCGGTAGGCAGGGAGTCCTTCCTTAGTGGCAGCCACACTGTACCACCAGATATCGCGATAGACTGGGAGATCCTCTAGGGTCCACCGCGATCGACTGGTTGGTGACTACTGCCCTAGCTACTGCTTCTTATGGAGGTAGGTATCAAATTTAGTGTAGAGGCTACATTTATTTGCAAATCAGCTTGTTTTTAATGATTATCCCAATCAGTGAGAGAACAAATCTTTTTGGAAAATAAAAAGTAGAAATGCAAAACCAGATTAATTGTAATGATTTCAATCATAGTTTCCTGCTTGCTGATTATAAATCATGCTTAAAATTGGTAATGTAAATAATTTTGATTAAATCAATCCACCTGGATTTTCATGAGTGCACATTTCTGATTGCTGTCCAGCAATCTCATTCTTAAGGCCCTTCAGAACTCTTGGATGTAAGGTGCAGCACAGAATCTCGCCCTTTCACTTAAAAGAAACTTCTAGCACTCGATTGTTCCACAAAATGGAACCTGGGGAGATCCAAAAGTTTCCTACTTTAGTGCTATTTGTGCAGTAGCTAAATATTTCACTTATAGAAATTTTAAAATACTCTGGAATTTACAAGATGGCATTAATCTTGGATCAGAATCTATTTATATCCATGAAATAAAATACTTTAAAGTTAGATTTGTGATGTTACTTGTTGATGCATCCACTTGCAGATCTGTACTAGAGCAAAAGTCAGGCTTGGTATATATAGGTCTGTTGCATCTTAAGTGCATTTAACGTGTGCGATTTCCGCTTTACGAGGTTGGCAAAAACAAAAACCCCAAAAAAGAGAAAAATTAAAATTTTAATATTGTACCTGTAGTGTGGGCGATTCCACCCGCCATTGAACTCAATGTAATTTTGACTATATGTGGTTTTTGCTTTACCCACTAACTGCGGAACGGAACCCCCGCGTAAGAGGAGACAGACCTGTACTACCAACTTATGTCAGTATAACTGTTGCTTAGGGGTGTGGAAAATCTACACCCCATAGCAACATAATTACACCAACCTAACCCCCGATGTAGACAGCACTGTCAACAAGAGGGCTTATCCCATCAACATAGCTACCACCCGTTGGAAAGGTGGAGTACCTATGCTGATGGAAGAATCTCTCCCATCACAATAGGTAGTATCTGAACTAAGCGCTACAGCGGCACAGCTGCACCAGTGCGGTGCTGTAAGTGTAGACAAGCTCTCAGTTTACATCAGATTTGTGCAGGAGGGAAAACTTGTATCTGTGACATAGTAGACTTGGAATTTGAAGCTTTTGATGCTATTTTACAGGAAATAATAGTTGTGGAGATCAAAACAAAAGAGCTCAAATAAAATTCTGGTCAGAATGTAGACGGTGCAGAAGTGACTCTGGGCTGTATAAAGTACACCTTTACCCCGATATAACGCAACCTGATATAACACGAATTCGGATATAATGCAGTAAAGCAGTGCTCCAGGGGGGTGGGGCTGTGCACTCGGGCGGATCAAAGCAAATTCAATATAACGCGGTTTCACCTATAACGCGGTAAGATTTTTTGGCTCCCGAGGACAGTGTTATATCGGGGTAGAGGTGTATGTAAGGCCATGTTTAAACAAGATACTCACATTTTGTGTACTATACCAGTCATTCCTCCTGAGGGAATTCTGTGCCAAAAAATAAAAATTCTGTACATATTTTAAAATTCTGCAAATTTTGTCAATAAATAAACGTGGAGACTCCAGCATGGCGGTGGGAGCACAGGCCACTGGTTGCATGGAAATAGGAGATCATCCTGCAGGCCTCTCCCCAGGACAGGGACTCGGCGATGTGGCTGCACCCGACCGTGACATAGTACAAGGGCTAGGCCTGCCCCAGAAACACCCCAGGTGCCCTGCCCCTCTGTGCCAGGAGCACCAGGTGTGGGTAGGAAGGCTTAACCCAGCAGGATCAAAGTGTAGAGGGGCTTAGTGTGGGAGGATCCAGGAGTGGGGTTAGAGGGTTCTGTGTGGGTCAATCTGGGTGTGGACGGCTCACTGACAGATCTGGATGCATAGGGTCTCAGGGTTCTGGGTGCAAGGGGACCCATTGGGGTGGTCCAGGTGCAGGAGAGGTGGGGCTCATCGCAGGTGGGGTCTCAATGGGATTGCTTAACGGGAGTTTCAGCTGCAGCCAAGGGGATGCTGCATGCCAGGCTCCCGCTCTTCTCCCCCCCCCCCCATTCCCTTACTCCCTTCCCTTCCCTACCCCATCTCCCTTCCCTTCTCCAGTGCCTCTTCCTCCCACCTCCTCCCCCCTGCCCATGCCCTGCCCCATCTCGGGCACTCACTGTTATACAGAAAACAGGATGGCTCCCAGTACATAGAAGGTTTCAGAGTAACAGCCGTGTTAGTCTGTATCCGCAAAAAGAACAGGAGTACTTGTGGCACCTTAGAGACTAACAAATTTATTAGAGCATAAGCTTTCGTGGACTACAGCCCACTTCTTCGGATGCATCCGAA
>NC_048301.1:69165887-69208114 GCF_013100865.1 Trachemys scripta elegans | reverse complement strand
GTTAGTCTCTAAGGTGCCACAAGTACTCCTGTTCTTTTTTTAGTACATAGAAGGAAAGCACAACCGGCACTAGGACCCAGGAGGCGATGTCCAGTTGCAGAGTCAGCAACAGCAGAGCCAAGTGGCACCCTCCTTCATCTGAGCAGCTCTGTGCTCACAGAAATGGGGGGGGGGAGAGTGGCATGTGACCCTGTGTGCCCCCCACCTTGTCAGTGCCCCCCCAACTATGCCCATGGGCATCTCCAGTCCACCCCCTCTCTCCCCCCGCGCATGGCTTCCCTTTGCTTCCCAGTCACTTTCTGCAGAGAAGCAAAGAAATCGGGGAGGGGAGAAAGGGGGATGTTTTCTGAGAGCACGCAGTGGCACAGAATTCCCCCTGGATAAATCATGCCTTGAGTTTTCTATTTTGGATTTCAAAGATTGATTATAGCTTTAATCTATTCTGAAAGATATCTTCAAATTTTATTATTTAAGTCCCAAAAGACAGGCAACTTGAAACCCTTGCTCATTACTTTTGAGGAAAACTGAGTTAGATGGAGATAGGTGTAATTATTAGCTAGCCAGAGTCCTGAAGATGAGGATAAAAAAATGAATCACTTGGCTGTCACACCTTTAGAACATATTGCAGAAACTAAATTGGGAGATGTATCCCAAGATAGGGGCATTTTCCGTTTGATCAGGGCATGATAGTGTTTCATGATATACTTAATCACCATTATGAGTCACATGTCTTTCAAGGATTATTGTTAAAGGCTGCCGAAACTTGCAGCAGTTAAATACAATATTAGCTCTTTTTGTGTCTTCCTCATATGGGCTGGCAGATTTGAAGTAGTAAACACATCAAGGTCTTTGGAGGCAAAGCTGCAGGAAAATCGGATTTATATGCCTGAAGCTGCCCTTAAAGATATGAATGCCAGATGCATCAGATTACAGCAACCACCATTTACAGGTTTTTAGTGCCTTGACTTCCCTCAATCTTCTAGTCAGTTTTACAGAGGCATTGAATGAGGAGGAGAAGAAGAGTGTTGTAGGTCAGTGGTAATTTCTAATATTCCACTTAAATTGCATCAAATTCACAACAAATGACAATTCATGTTTAACAAAACACTTATCATTCAGGATATACCGTATTGCTTTCAGTGGAAATGCTGTTCTCACTGTCTTGTAGAACTGTAGATTTCCATAACAAACTTTAAAATAAGCCCATGCATACACATTCAGCAAAGCACATTCCCTAGACTTGATGTAGATATGAATAAATGGCCCAAATGTAGCTGGTTTACCAGATTCATCTACGATTTGAAGGAACAAAACCTGTTTGTGCACAGTATCACAGCACTCAACAGTAACCGATACTAGTCAAGGACTAAACTAGTGCCCTTCTATATTAGTTCTAGATTTCAAATTAGAGTAAATATTCATATTATATTTTGAATTGAACTTGTAATAAATGTGCATAGTCTTAGTTCCAACTCACAATCTCTGATTGGTGTACTGACAACATTTTAAATGGTTTGTATGAAAGGACAAAACTTTACATAAGATCAAGTGAGAGTCAGAGATTAAAAACAAGGGAATAAAAATAAGACCCTGGCACAATAGTCCAAAACAGGATAAACAGAATGCAGAGAAATGCCTTTAGATCACCAGAACAGTAACCATATTTAATTTTAATTTTTCTGAGAGCATGCAACCACAGTTTGAAACTGGGACAGACATGGTTACTTTTCAGTCAATGAAATTTGAAGTCTGTGTACAAGTGATAAGAAAATAACTTGACTGTTGTCAAGCTTCTTGTTTTCCTCTGAGGTCTGTTAACGTCCAGCAGGAATTCTAAGAATTTCTTTACTGTTTATATAGTGCCCTTCTGCTCTAAGGCTTTCCAAATTGGGATATGTGCTATAAGAATGAACAAAAGCGAAAGTTAAGTTGAGCATTTTTCTTTTAATTTGGATTGTTAGAATGGTCCTTGTTCTCCACTGCTATCTACAACATATGATGGTAGAGCAAGGGGCTGGTATGGCAGAGTTCAGTGGTGAAACTAGATGTTTACTTGTATGTGCACACATTTTCACCCTGTTACTGTACCATGGTGCAAGCTAGCAGAGCAGCCCAAGGTAATGAGTATATATGAACTTCGTGGGGTTTTCTGACATTTAATAAGCTTTATAATAGTTTATACGGTCTCTTTAGTTAATATAAAAACTTTTGCTCTGAACAGACTTTTTTCTTTGCCCTTCATGTTCATCTCCATCTCTAACTTGTCCTTTTCAGTCTCTTTCTTTTAATTACTGTGGAGACTGCCCTCTGCTGTACTGTTTATTCACTTAATACAGAGATTCGTTCTCATGAGCACTAGCTGCATTATGATTAGTAAGGTGTGGAAGCCACACTAAAGGGGTTAAGCTAGGGACAAGCTTTGTTGGGGGAAAACACAAAATGATAAAATGCAAACAGAGGTCAAAAGGCATTCCAATGTTAAATTCCTAATTTGCCTTAATTACATGGACACACATCTTTATTTTCAATCTCAAAATTGTGAATTTTTTAAAAGCTAAACTTCAAAAATATTGTCAATAACTTGAGCAATTGAAAAGTTTTTGTTTAAAACTATAATGATAGGCCGCTCTACTGAAATTCTGTTGTCAGGAAATTCTTTTTCTCACACATGCACCTTTTTTGTCTTGTCTAAGAATTTTAAGATATGTTTAAAATATATTTAGAGATGGAGTTGGGACATTAAGATATTGTTCTTTGCTGACATGATCAGCAGCTATTTCCCCTGAACCAGGTTTGAAAACTGTTTAGTTGCTACTGTTACTGGAACAAAAGTATTCAACAGAAAGTTATTGCTAAGACTCATGCTTCCTGTAATCGGGTTCAGCAGTCTTGTCTTATCGCTATACCGTTTAAACTAACCATCATTTCAAGGGGACCCATTGCTGACAATTGTTGTCAGAGAAGGTTCAGTTTCCTTGTGTAATGCATACCATTGCTTACCCCATCCTTTACAAAGATCATAGTAAGGACTGATTATATATAAAGTGAATATAGAGCTTAGTGGTGGTCCTACCTTATTGTGTGAATGATCTGTAATTTGTCTGTTTTGTGAGGGGAACCACAAACTATCTAGTTTTTTCAGGTTTTCAAAAATACTAAAAAGGAGCATTAGTTTCATAGCTGAATTTAATGGAATTGAAGTGTATTGTTAAAAATAATCTACTGTTGTGTATCTTACATATCTCTTAAACTGATTTAACTCACTTGAGTCATTCAGGCTTTAAGTGGTCTCAAATGATTGACATAAGTAGAGCAGATAGTTTAAGCACTGCTCTAGAGGTTTTATTAGTATAATTACTGCTGCTTACTGGGAGGCTTTAGCCATCTGCCAGCTGAGCTTGATAGTTAGCAGAAAGGAATTTTATGGCTCTGCATTAGAGTAATGGTCTAGTTTTCTATGTAACAGGTTTAGAAGACTAACCACTATTGCCTAAAACCAGAGGAGGGGCAGCTGAGTGAGCAGACTGGGGAAAGACCTTTCTGATTGTATGATGCAAGTTCTTTCCTCAACTCTTTGCATGAATTTCATGCTAGCTGACAAAGCTGTTGCTATAGAAACAAATGGTCCAGCTCCAGAGAATGCAAATGGAATGCTAATCTGATATGAGGAGTTTCAGCTGCTGTCCAAAGGCAGTTGTAAGAGGGAGTAACAAGAGGAGGAAATAACATCGCAGTGCTCTAGATGAGTGTGTCTGATCTGTTCTGGTGTCATAATTTTGGATACATGACAAATAACTGGGAATGAGATCCTATTGTTACAGTTGTTGATAGTAATTAGAAATCTTCCAACACTACTTAAAGGCGCTGAAAATGTCTTAGCCAAACTATTGTCTTTGTCATGTTGGGGAACTAAGGTTAAGAAAAAATGGCATGCCATTTTATCAGCCTTTGACAATGCCCTCTATTTAAAAAATTAATTTAATAAAAAGTACGGTAACTTGTTACACTAATTACCAAAATGGATGCATAGTGTGGTATTAAAGTGAAAATTACTTGATTGAAATAAAATTAACTTTTAATTAAACTGCTTCATAAAGTAACTTCTTATGCTTCCAGATCTACAATAAAATAGATCTGGATCCACAAAATGTTGCCCATGAGCCAAATTTAGCCTATAACTAAAAGATGTCCTCTGTCCATCTTCACTACAGACAGCCTATGGAGACAGGTCACAACCACAAATTGCTTCATATTGGTCCAAATGACCTGGCCATTGCTTGATAGGACTTGATGGGTCTTAATGGGACCATATTTTCCATATTAAATGTCTTGGTTACAGTTTTTTTCCACTAGACAAGTAAATTGTAGCTCTTTGGGTCTTTTCAGTGAAGGTTTGCCAACATTTTGCCTACAACTTTTTTAGCTACTATCACTGAACCTCCAGATAAGCGTTTGGAGTTCTGTTTGGTTTGTTTACATAAAGTAGTTCATGATACTTAAATCTGGGAGCTTAGTGATTTCCACTAAACTCTAACATTACAGAGGAATCTGGATTCTATCCTGATCTGTGATCCTGGGCGTACCTGTTGCTATACATCTTGCAGAAGTTGGCCTCTGACCTAATATCCAATCTAGCCATAGTCACTGAAAAGATTTGATATGTGTCCAGTTTGCATAGAGATTAGTGAAATTTGTTACATTGTTACAATTCTTCGATTTCTCTTTATACAAATACTTCTTGGAAAGCAGCAGCATTCATAATTCCTTTCTTCCTTTCCTTACAAGTTAACTCTTCTTTGTTTTAAATTAGATTCATTCTCAGTAAAATTTGCAAGATCTGCAGAATGTTAAAACCTTTTGGTATGTCTAAAAGCTCCGTGAGATATTTACACATTTAAACTGAGTTACTATGCCAGAAAGGATTTAAAATGAGCACTGGTACTAAGCCGTTATAACTAAGAGTCAACTGGATATTCAAGAAAAAAAATCAGTTAAATATCAAAGCTATTCTGATCACATCTAATTACAAAGAACAAATTAAAGCCCTGTTTGAGACTATTTTTTTTGTCTCGTCCCAACCCGCAATATCCATTTCCACCCGCTCCCGCATTGTTTTCTTTTTTTTATTCCGCTCCCATCTGCAAAAACCTTGCATCCCGCAAATCCTGCAAGAGAGGCATTCACACGTTACTAAAAAAAAAAACGTGCACACAAAAAGTCGGTTTATGTATTAAAAATGGAATTCAGACACCATTTTTACCACTAAAAAAATAAAACAAATCTTGCTTAAACCATGTTTTAAAAAAAATACTCTAATTCAGGGGTCTCAAACACGTGGGGTCTCAAACGAGCCCCTCGCAGGCCCCCTCCCCCTGCCCTCCCCCAGTGTTTACCAGAGCGGCAGCCGGATGTGCACCGGGAGCAGGGCATGCTCTCTGCCTGCCTGCCCTGCCCTGTGCAGCTCCGGGAAGAGGCTGGAACATGGGGAAAGGGGGGCGGAGGGGCTGTGTGTGGCTGTTGCTTGAGGCACCGCCCCCAGCAGCTCCCGTTGGCCGGGAATGGGGAATCGTAGCCAATGGGAGCTGCTGGGGGCGGTGCCTCAAGCAACAGAAACACACAGCTCCTCTGCCCCCCCTTCCCCAGGTTCCAGCCTCAAGCAGGGAGCCTGCCCTGCCCCCGGTACGCGCCGGGACAGATTCTGCCCCCTGAACTCCTCCTGCAGCCGAACCCTCTGCCCTGAGCCCCCGCCGCACCCTGCACCCCGACCCCCTGCCATATCCCACACTCCTCTTGCACCCCGACCCCCTGCCCGGAGCCCCCTGCTGCACCCTGACCCCTTGCTGGACCCATCACCCCTCCTGCACCCCACTCCCCAACTCCCTGCCCTGAGCCCCCACCACACCCCTCCTGCACCCCCTGGGGCAGGGAGGGGGCAGAGTTGGGGGGGGGATTTCAGGGAAGGAGTTGGAATGGGGGCAGGGAAGGGGTGGGAAGAGGCGGGGCAGGGGCAGGGCCTCATGGAAGGGGTGGAGTGGGGGTGGGGCAGAGGGCGGTGGCGGGGGGAGGTGTCAGTAATGCGGCCCTTGGGCCAATGTACTAGTCCTCATGTGGCCCTCATGGTCATTTGAGTTTGAGACCCCTGCTCTAACTCCTGTTATAATAGACCTCAAATATCTTTCTATCCCTCACTTAGGACGGAAGTATTTAAGTATTAAAACTTTATTTAAAAAAAAAATTGCTTTACATTGGTGAAATTCTGTTTATGAAAAACTGCTATCTTTTTTTATATTATACAGAATGTTAAAATAAATTGCACCATAATTTTGCCTTAAAAGGTGCAGATTTTCTTAATGATAAAAAGTTGTTTAAAAAAATGGAATTTTTTAACCCTTTTAAGCACCATTTTTAGAACTTTTAAACATACTATTCAAGTTATTTATATCAGAAGTATTATTGCTTTATAAAAAAATTTAATAGAAAAACTGCTCACAGCACTAGGTTTTTGATAGAAATAATTTTTAAAAAGAGGCTTAAAGTAAGTGGATAGTAAGGTCAACTTAGACAGCAGATATTCCTAGACTTGCGTTTTGTTTTCCTGCAAATTACTGCAGTCTGTTTTTATTTTTTGCTCATCTGATCCCGCCTGCAACAAAGTACATTTTACCCATTCCCGGTAGTAGGACCTGCAGGATCCCAGTCCCGCTGCAGGGCTCTAAAATAAATCACTGATACAAAGATAATTAAAAAATCAAACTGAAAGCTGCCAACTTAAACTTGGATATAAAGCGGGTAGGTTGAAGGACTGTTTTTGTATTGAAAGTTCGAACAGAGAAATAGGGACTGCCATACTGTATCTGAGCCATGCTCCAACTGGTTATGCACCCATCTTATAGTAGCTCCATCTAGGTTACATTTCCCTAGTTTATGAGGTCATGCGAGACAGTATCAAAAGCTTTACTAAAGTCAAGATATACCATGTCTACCACTTCCCCACTATCCACAAGGCTTGTTACCTTGTCAAAGAAAACTATCAGGTTGCTTTGACACAATTTGTTCTTGACAAATCCATGCTGACAGTTACTTAGAATCATAGAAGATTAGGGTTGGAAGAGACCTCAGAAGGTCATCTAGTCAAACCCCCTGTCCCATGTTAGAACCCACTCCCTCCCAGACCCTGCACCCCCACCCACACCCCAACCCCATGCCCCAGGTTGGAACCCCCTCCCGCACCCAAACTCCCTCCTGGAGCCTGCACCTCAAACCACTTTCCAGGCCCCAGCCCAGAGCCCCCTCCTGCACCCTAAACCCCTCATTTCTGGCCCCATCCCAAAGCATAGGGGGAGTCTCCACACTCCCACTGCAGGGCTGGAGCCGTGAGTGCCGGCTCGCCCTACTGCAGTGGGAAGCCCTGAACCTCCATGCCCTCCCGTGGGGCTGTGTGTGGCTCACAACTGATTTTTTTTTTTTTCTGTGGGTCAGTGGTCCCTGATAGAAAGAAGGTTCCCCACCCCTGCTCTAGACCATCTCTCATCTTCTCTCTCAGGATGCTGGTCACATTCTTTACCCCAACCTCAGGGGTTCTTTGCTTCAAAGCCTGGCTGATCTATGGTTCCTGAGGTTAGAAATAGCCTGTTCCAGGGACATGAGAAGAGTATTGTTACTTAGTAGAAAGCAAACAAGCTATAACACCTGACAAAAGTGGACAAGATTCAGTTACTGGTGTGACCTAAGACCTGCATCCTCTTTGCTGTCAGATATAATAGATTACATCCTAAAGCTGAAGAAGACAGGTTTCTTTGAATTCCGTTAAGGTACGTTTGGCGGCTATTTACCTTCCATTTCCTTGTGGAGGGCTTTTCAGTGTTCGCACATCCGATGACAGTGAGGTTTCTATGCAGTTTGTGGAATCTTTCCACAAGTCAAAGGTTCCTGCCCCTGTTTGGGACCTCAAGTAGGTGCTTAGATGCCTTCTGAGACCTCCCTTTGAGCCAGTGGTGACCCGTTCTCTTGACTTTTTTGTGAAGACAGCCTTCCTGATAGCCATTACTTTTGCTCAAAAAGTTGGGGAGAGACAGGCTCTGGTGGCAAATCCCCCTCCCCCCCTTCACAGTATTCTTCAAGGACTAGGTCACATTGCAGTTACATCCCAAATTCTTACCAAAGGTGTTATCTGACTTCCACGCTAACCAGTCTATTCGTCTTCCAGTGTTGTTTCCTAAACCACAACTGAATAAGGAGGATGTGGTATTACATAAACTTGATGTCTGGAGGGCATTAGCCTTTTACTTGGACAGAACTAAACCATTTAGAAAATCTTCTGAGTTGTCTGTGTCTGCTGCAGACTGATCTTTCTAAGGGATTTCCAAGCAGAATCTCTAGATGGATATCTGACTGTATTACCTTTTGTTATCAGACTAATGATCTCCAATCTCCTTTTAAAGTACTAATCCATTCAGCAAGAACTTTCTATTTCCTTTTCTTAGGAATGTTCCCATTGCTGAGATGTGAAGAGCCACAACTTGGACCTCCATACACACCTTTTCTGAACGTTATGCAGTAATGCACACTCAGCTTCTGATGCTGTTTGGCTCTGCTGTGCTGTCTTCAGTCTTGGGCCTGGTCCCCACTTCGGACTGAGGTACGCAAATTCAGCTACGTTAATAACGTAGCTGAATTCGAAGTACCTTAGTCCGAACTTACCGCGGTCCAGACACGGCAGGAAGTCTCCCCCAGTCGATGCCGCGTACTCCTCTCGGCGAGCTGGAGTACTGGCGCTGACTGTGAGCACTTCCGGGATCGATCCCAGAACATCGATTGCGTGCCGCCGGACCCTCCGGTAAGTGAAGACAAGACTTGGACTCGACTCTAAAGCCACGTACCCTCTTCATAGAGGGTACTGCTCAGTAGTCACCTAAAGTGGAATACCCATAGAGACACCATTCAAAGAAGGAGAGTTTACTGCTCCTGTGCAGTAACTGTAGTTCTTTGAGATGTATGTCCTTATGGGTGCTCTACTACCTGCCCTCCTTCCTCTCTGATTTGTAGTTCTCTGCTATGGATCACTGCAGTAGATAAGGAGCTGAGGGCAGTTCACCCATGCATCCCATAGCCACAGTGTAGAGCACAAGGCAGAGTAGAGTGCATGCGAGGGTTGAATGAGCACTGCTCCCTAAAATATCCAATCGAAGGTGCATGGGGCACTTGCACACCTGAAACGGAGCACCCATGGGAGAACACATGATGAACTACGCTTACCACAGCGGGTGCATAACCTCTGTGTCTGCTTCCTCTTAAGTACTGTACAAGTATTGGGCTTTTTCAACACCTCTACAGGTGATGGACTTTACCACTTCAGCATTGGAAAAGCCTCCAACAATAAAGGAGTGTTTGTGTTGGGTGTGCTGCTATACTTGGGTGCATTTTGAACCATATATTCAGAGGAATTTTATACTGCTTGTTGGATGCCACGTTTAAAAACTTTTTCCATGGAGACACAAGGCATTCACCAATCACCTGGTATTTTTTCCATCCAACCTTGGATCCTATCTGGCTCATTTTGCCAGAAGAACATCCAAAAAGCATTGGATGACTTCCGTTCCTGCTTCAGATTACTAGCATCTTGGATAGCTTCAGCTAAGGTTATTGCACTGCATTGAACCATGCTAGGCTTGCTTTGTCCATGCTGTGGTGTTTTTCTAATCTTGACTGTAATTTGCTACTGGAATAGCTTTCACTTTCTACCTCTGAGGGGAGTAGGCTTTGTATCTTTGTAGCACCTTGGACAGGAGAAGAGATTTCTTGTTCTTGTGTGTAAGATTGAGGAGATTGTATTTTATCAGCTGATTATTGGCAGTCACAAAATGACTGTATTGTTGCTTTAAGATTCATTTTACTCAAGTAGGAAGAAAGACATGTTGAGTGAAGAACTGTGTCCTTATCAATCAAGTCTTCCAGAAACAGATAATCTTCTTCAAGTGTTTACTCATATCCATTCCATATTAGGTGTGTGTGTGTTTGCCACATGCACCGGTGCCGGAAGCTTTTCCCTCAGCAGTATCCATAGTGGACCAGCTCTGGCGCCCTCTGAGTGGCACCCGCATGGCGCGGTATAAGGAGTGCCACGGACTTGCTCTCCCCCCCCGCCCCCGTTCCTTCTTGCCGCCAGTGACGGTGCTGGAATGTCGGCTGCTTCAGCTAGCATTTTCGTTCTCTGTTCTTGCAAACGTTGAAACCCTGTAATATAGTTGTATATAGTTAGTAATTTATTATCCTTAGTAGTAGTTCTCAAACTCTTTGATAGTCTCAAAGGGGGCTCAGCCGGGGATGGGGCATACCCCAGTCCCCAGGTTTTAAGCCCAGCGATGGCTGCAAATGGCCTATGCCCATCAGCGATACACATACCAGCTGCCTAAGGTCACTTATGTGCCCTTCGCCTAAGCACAAGTGCCATATATGCAAGTCCTTTAAACCTAGGACAAAGAAGGAGCACGATATCCGTCTGAAAGCGCTCCTAATGGGGTCGACACGCACTCTGGCACCAGAGCAGCAGTCCGACTCCGCACAGAGCACCGCAGCCTCTGTGCACAGTGCTCTGCCGGCGCCATCCACAAGCTGGCACCAGTCCCCCTCTATGGCTCTGGTCAAGAAGCCAAAAAAGACTGTGCAGGGAAGATCTCCTACCTCCCCGTAAGGGAAAGGAGAGGGCTGGAGGCAAGTCATGACCCATGTCGGGCAGCTCAACGCCCCCTCCAGGAAGTTTGGCTCCAGCTCAAGTAGAATGGTGCAACCCATCGCATACTTTGCCTGTGACTGTGGATAGTGGTGCAGACCCCGGCCAGCTTCTGGTGCCGTCAATGTTTGAAGCCCCACAGGCAGCTCAGGAGATCCTGACGCTCCTGGTGCCGCCAACACCGGCTCTAGCAGTACCCCAGTCTTGGGGAATACCCACATTGGGACCTATGTGTGTCCCCCCATCACAGCGGCACCATTTCCCATCAAGAGGGACATCCCGCCATCGCTTGCCCACCCGAAGCCATCAGGTCTCAGAATTAGAGAAGCAGGCTCAGCGGAGCCCTCTTTGGTATCCACACAAGGGCCATCAATCAAGAGATTCAAGGCGTACTTCGCTGGTAGATTGGTGCAGAGCCTCTGAGGCGTGCACCACCAGGCAAGAACTCCCAGACTGGCCCTGACCATCTCCAAGGGCCCAGGACCAGTCGAGGATCAGAGATCACAGATCGCCGGACCGTCATCACCCGTCTCCAAGCAGTAGTTCACCTTACTTAGGAAGATCCTCCTGGCAACTGGCCCGTATTTACTCACGGTCCCATTCAGCGTCCCAGTACCATTCGAGTAGTGTGAGTTGTGGATCACCAGGTGTCCGATGCAGATCTGCCGAATGCCGTTGGTCCCCGAGATCCTGATCAAGATGCCCGTCTCGCTCGGACAGGTCGGCTTTGGGATGCAGTGACTGGCATCGGTTGGACAAGAGCCACCTCTCTGCCCGATCTTGGTCGCTAGGTACTGACTGCTCCGTTTATACCTCCAGCACAGAGCAAGTTACCCTAACTGTGGGACGAGCCCTGGTACCTGCAGTGTTCCTACATCATCATCATCACCGAAACCTGTCCCATTGCCCCAAGTGCAGTGGATGGCACCATGGTACCCGTGGAACCCTTGGGGGTTCACCCAATCTCCCCAGGCTGCCCAGTTGGTGTTGGGAGCTTCGGAGAGGCCAGGGGCCTCAGTATCCCGTCCCCTTCCGGTGCTCGTGGCTTTGGGGGGTAAGACTCCACAGGTCCAGGAAGACCCAGGGGAGCAAGCTGCTGTTCCACGAACAGAAGTGGAGGTTGCCACAGCACTGGCATCATCCTCATCGTTGCCAGACCAGGCTATCACAGGGCCCCCTCACCCAGTTCCTCAGGATGACGCCAAAGCACACCAGGAACTTTTGAAGAGGGTTGCCTCCAACCTGGGGCTTCAGGCAGAGGAACTGGAAGAGCCCTCAGATTTTGTTTGACATCCTCGGCTCCTGCCAGGATAGGCCTACCCCTTCATGAAGGCGTTTCCAAAATCACTAATGCCCTGTGGCAGACCCCCTCTTCCCTGGTCTCTATCTCTAAGAGGGCAGAACGCAAGTACTTTGTGCCAGCCAAGGGGCATGAGTACTTGTACTCACAGTCTGCCCCCAATTCCCTTGTGGTAGAGGCGGTTAACCACAAAGAGAGGCGGGGACAACCCGGGGCCACCTCAAAAAATAAAGACTCGAGGAGGCTGGATTTATTCATCTTCCAGCCTTCAGTTGAGAGTGGCCAACCACCAAACCCTCCTTGGCCAATATGACTAATATGTGGCAAGCTGTGGCCAAGGTCAAAGGGTTGCTCCCTGAGGCTTCCAAGAAGGAGTTCCGAGCAATCCTCGATGAAGGCACAACTGCAGCCAGGGCGGCCCTCCAGGCGGCAAAAGACGAGCCTCCTGGCTACTCCTTTCTGGGTTGTCCTCTAAGGCTCAGCAGTCAATGCAGGACTTGCCTTTCGGCTTAGCCCTATTTGCAGAGCAAACAGACAGCAAGTTGCATGGCCTCAAGGACTCCCGCACTACCCTGAAAACCCTGGGTCTTTACATCCCAGCCCCAGCATGTAAGCGGTTCAAACCTCAGAGGCCTCAGGGCCAGGGAGCCAGCCTCGGCAGGACCAGCTCCAGAAACGAGCCAAGGGTTACAAGCACCATCCGAGCCACCCGCTTCCACCCTCTGCCTAGTCAGGCTCGACCCCTTCCACGCAAGGGGCCAAACAGTCATTTTGAGGGTGCACCCAAGGGCGACCTACTGGACTATTCCCCGAATCCATCTGTCAGTGTTCTCCAACCGCCTTTGCCTTTTCCTCCCTACTTGGACCACTATAAGCTCGGACTGATGGGTCCTCCATACAGTGGAGCAGGGTTATACCGTCCAGTTCCTTTATACCCCTCCTTCCCACCTGCCTTCCCCATCCCTCTTCAGGGACCCCTCTCATGAGAGTCTCCTTGTGCAGGAGGTAAAGAGGTTGGTACAACTGGCTGCAGTGGAAGAAGTTCCTCTTGAGTACAGGAACAAGGGGTTCTATTCTAGGCACATTTTAATCCCAAAGGCCAAGGGCAGTCTATGGCCTATCCTGGACCTGCAAGACCTCAACAAGTACCTAAAGAAGCTAAAGTTCTGCCTGGTTTCATTAGCTTCTATTATCCCCTCCCTGGATCCGGGAAACAGGTATGCTGCCCTCGACTTGAAGAACACATACTACCACATAGCAATCTTTCAAGGACACAGACGCGTCCTCCTGTTTACGGTGGGGCCCCACCACCACCAGTTTGTGGTCCTTCCATTTAGCCTGGCGACAGCACCAAGAGTGTTTTACCAGGTGCATGTCGGTGGTAGTGGCTTACCTCAGGCATTGGGATATCCAGATCTACCCGTACCCCGATGACTGGCTCGTCAAGGGCAGCTCCAGGTCTCAAGTCCAAAGGGATGTTGCGGTTTTCAAGTCACGTGCCGCTTTCTGGGCTTACTGGTAAATGACAAAAAGTGGACATTAGTGCCGGTACAGAGGTTAGAGTTCATCGGCGCAGTCCTCGACTTGACCTGCACCAGAGCATTCCTGCCGTTGGAAAGGTTCCACACATTGACTAACCTCATTGTGGAAGTCTCCGCGTTCCCTCTGACTACAGCTGGGGTCCGTCTGCGCCTGATTGGTCACATGGCAGTGTGCACTTATGTAGTCCACCATGGCAGGCTCCAGATGCAGCCCCTGCAACAATGGCTGCGGGCGGTCTATTCCCAGTCCCGAGACCCCCTGGAAAAGATTGTTACCATTCTCCAGGCAATACTTACCTCACTGCAATGGTGGACCGACCGACTGCAGGACAGTCCTGGAGGGGGTTCCGTTCAACAACGCCCCCCATACTCCAAGTTGGTGTCGGACACCTCGGTTGGGGTGCGCATCTCGGCGATCTCCAGACTCAAGGGATGTGCTCCCTGGAGGAGGTGATGTTGCACATAAACGTCAGAGAGCTGCGAGCAGCCCGGCTGGCGTGCGGAGTCTTCCTGCCCCACTTGTTAGGCCAGGTGGTACGAGTCCTGACGGACGATACACCCTCAGTGTTCTACATCAGGGTAGGCAACCTTTCAGAAGTGGTGTGCCGAGACTTCATTTGTTCACTCTAATTTCAGGTTTCGCGTGCCAGTAATACAGTTTAACATTTTTAGAAGGTCTATTTCTCTAAGTCTGTAATATATAACTAAACTATTGTATGTAAAGTAAATAAGGTTTTAAAAATGTTTAAGAAGCTTCATTTAAAATTAGATTAAAATGCAGAGCCCCCCGGACCAGTGGCCAGGACCCGGGCAGTGTAAGTGCCACTGAAAATAAGCTTGCGTGCTGCCTTCGGCACGTGTGCCATAGGTTGCCTACCCCTGTTCTACATCAACAGGCAAGGGGAAGTGTGCTCGTCGGCTCTCTGTCAAGAGGCACTCCCATCTATGGGACTTCTGCATCAGCCACGAAATTCACCTGGAAGCTTGTCACCTTCCCAGCATCAAGAATATGTTGGCGGACCAGCCTAGCAGGGACTCCTTCTCTTGCAACGAGTGGTCGCTCCATCCAGAGATAACCTGCATGATCTTCCAAAGGTGGGGAATTCCCCAAGTGGAACTGTTCGCTACCAGACAGAACAGGAAATGCCACTGGTTTTGTTCTCGGCAAGGTCTGAGCAAGGGCTCCCTCTCCGATGCCTTCCTCCTGTCATGGTCAGGGAGCCTGATGTATGTGTTCCCTCTGATTCCACTCATCAGCAGGGTCCTGGCAAAGATCAAGAGAGGCAAAGCACAGGTTGTCATGATTGCTCCGGTGTGGCCTCTCCAGCATTGGTTTGGCACGCTCATGAACCTGTCAGCGGCCCCATCCTGGCCCTTGCCCAACTGAGCAGACCTGCCATCGCAGGACCACAGTCAGCTCTTACACCCCCACCTTGAATCTCCCCACCTCTTGGCATGGATGCTGTGTGGCTGAACCCCGAGGAACAGACCTATTTGGAAGGAGTCCAACAGGACCTCCTGAGGAGTAGGAAGCCCTCAACTAGACTGACTTACCTGGCCAAGTGGACGAGGCTTTCCCGCTGGGCATCTGAACGTGGCATCTCTCCCTCGCGTTCTTCCATACAGGCTGTCCTGGACTACCTGCTCCATCTGAGAAACCAGAGCCTGGTGCATGCTTACATTGGAGTGCATCTCGCGGCCATCTCTGCTTTTCACCTGTTGATCCAAGGACAGACGGTGGTTTCCCATGACATGATGGTCAGATTCTTGAGGGTTCAAGAGACTCTTCCTGCGGGTACGGGCTCCTGTCCCACAGTGGGATCTTAACTTGGCCCTCTCTAGGCTTACTGGCTCACCCTTTGAGCCGCTGGGTTCCTGCTCCTTTTCTCACTTGTCATGGAAGGTTCCTGGTGGCGGTGACATCGGCGAGACGGGTCTCTGAAATTAAAGCCTTGACCTCAGAACCACCGTACACCATCGTCTACAAAGACATGGTTCAGCTACAGCCCCACCCGGCCTTCCTGCCGAAGGTGCTTTCCACCTTCCATATGAACCAGGACATCTTCCTCCCAGTGTTCTGTCCCAGACCACACAAGACCAGTGAAGAGAGGCATCTTCACGCCCTGGACATCTGAAAGGCCTTGGCTTTTTACTTAGAACGTATCAAGACTTTCCATAAATCAGCTCAGCTCTTCATCACTACAGTAGATCGGATGAAGGGTCTTCAGGTATCCTCGCAGAGGATTTCCAATTGGATTACCTCATGCATAAGGATCTGTTACAACCTGGGAGGGGTTCCGCCGCCGATTGTCAGAGCCCACTCAACAAGAGCACAGAGGTCAGCGGCCATCCTGGCGCACATCCCTATCCAGGACGTTTGTAGAGCCACAACGTGGTCCTCTGTCCACACGTTTATGGCACATTATGCCATCACTCAGCAGGCCAGGGACAACGCTGGGTTCGGAAGAGCTATGTTGCAATCTATACATACGTGATCTCCTACCCATCTCCAGGGGTACTGCTTTGGAATCCCCTAATATGGAATGGACATGAGCAAGCACTCAAAGAAGAAAAGACAGTTACCTTTTTCGTAACTGGTGTTCTTCAAGGTGTGTTGCTCAAGTCCATTCCACAACCCATCCTCCTTCCCCACTTTCGGAGTTTCTGGCAAGAAGGTATTGAGGGAGGGGGGAGCCTGCGGCGCCCCTTATACTGTGCCATATGGGCGCCACTCCAGAGGGCGCCAGAACCTGTCTCCTACAGATACTGCTGAGGGAAAAGCTTCTGGCACCAGTGCATGTGGCGAGCACACACACCTAATGTAGAATGGACATGAGCAACACATCTCGAAGAACACCAGTTACGGAAAACGTAACTGTCTTTTCTCCACAGCGTGTCATCTCCTTTTTGAAGTGCTGCCTCCCTTAAATAGTTGAGAGAGCAACCAATCTGTGTTTATGAAGTTTCTTGTCTGTCTTGTGTATTTTTCTCAATAAAGCAATGCAACAGGACCAAACACTGGAAGACTGTTTGTTCTAGTGGCTGTAAAAGCAGGTGAACATGTTACTCTCTGATAAAATTGTCCGTTTTCTGAGTTCAATACAGCTCTGACATGTGCCAAATTCGATTTGGGTGTGTGTTTCTGAAATCAATCCCTGTGATAGGGTATTGGTGGAACATCCTCTAAACTAGAAAACTCATCCAGTAGTCTCCAGTACAATTCATCTCTCCTGGATGCTGCTTCTAGAATCACAGAATTCTCTCCAACACTAGTGGCTCTTGGCAGTTTTCCATTATTTTGTTTTTCTTGACAAATAACACTTTTCAAAGTTGTAGAGAGTGGTGTAAGCTTTAAGAGGCTTGTATCCTCCATATCTTCTTATACTGTTTCTTTCCTGTAGAAGTAAAATTCACAAAGTATATTGTTAGCATTGCCACCACTTTTCATTTTATACAAATAAATAGACTTGTGCTAAATTAGATATAAATTAGATCTATATATTCATATCAACATTGCCAGTTTTGCTTAGTGAGCACTTCTGATTGAAAACCAGTATGAAGCAGTGTATTGTCATCTCTAACTTATTCTGACCTGTGCATTAGTGCCACTGAACTAAAAAGCTAGTTTCTAAACTATTTTAAAGGCTAGTTCTGCATATGTAGGCAATTATAAATTAAACCCTCTACCGGACAGACTAGATGCTTTATTGTATGTGCAAAAGCTTACAAGTGGAAACGCATTACATTAGGGATTCATGTCTACTCACTATGCATTTAAAAACAATTGGCATGCAATCTACATTGTATGTGCAAAACCTTCAGTGTGACTGATCTGGTCAGCAAATTTCAATTGAAAATATAAAAAACTTATCACTTTTGAGGTGCTTTTACAATTAAGAATATGTGATGTGAAAACATTTCATGTTAATAGATTGCAAAATGTTATTTGCCATTTTTGTCACATGCTAAACAGCATCATCATTTCTGAAAAAAATACCAATGCAAAACCAATAAAAATCTCTTAATACAAAGGAACACCACATTAAAGTGTTTGTTACTACAATTTTTACTGTTAAAATGAATGTCATGTTGCAGTGTTTCTGGAACTTGTGCAAAAACTGACATTCTCTCATTTTGGATGCTGTTGTTTCACCTTGTCTACAAGCTTACAGCACTACTTGACAACTCCATATCATACCTCATATAAATGTACATAAAATAAGCTTTCAAGTGATGTGGGTGTGAAGAATGGGTACATTAAACCCCAAAAGTATGGCCCTTTTTGGAGAATTGCTGCATGCCTATTGAGAGCACCAGTGGATCGGACCATTCAGACTGTAGGGTCTGAATTATTTCACCTGCTTGTGGAGAGTGGTAAGTGAGGTGGGAGTAGATGAGTGTAGTCCTCTTTAACGTTGGAAATTTTGGCTAGTTTGTACTAGATGTTTGAGATCAAGATTGAAAGTCCTGTGTGATATCTTTAAAAATGTAGAATTTCAAAGTAATTTTCCCTTCTTAATCACATTGTTGTCAGTGTTTTTGTTCTTGTTGCCTTTTGCAGTTTTTACTACTTTGATACAGTTCTTGTGCTACTTCCTCTTTTGGCATCACAGTTCTTTGCAAATGATGCCTTTAGACAAGGGGGAAATTATTTACTTTGTAATTCTGCTTCTCTGAAGATCTTGCAGGATGCCCACCTGTCCTTCCATTAATTTTGAAGAAAACTTTTGTTGATTTTTGTCTTTTATCTTTAGTATTCCTTTCTGAGGCATTGACTTCTTTGTAGGTCGTTAGTTCTATTCTTTGTAAAGCCTTCCTTATGAATCAAGCACTGAATGGAAAGTACCAAGAGTAGTGGTTAAGTCTGTGCTAGTTAATGCTCACCCTCTTTCTTACTATTTTTGCCTTGGCTCAAAATCCCCACATCTTTTAAATTCAGACAAACAAGTTTGGTTACAATTTGCGGGAAATAATGCTGCCCACATCTTGTTTACAATGTCACCTGAACGTGAGTATAGACATTCGCATGGCACTGTTGTAGCTGGCATTGCAAGATATTTACGTGCCAGATGTGCTAAAGATTCATATGTAATATGAAGATTCAGATGCTTCAACCACCACTCCAGAATATATGCATCCATGCTGATGACGGTTTCTGCTCGATAACGATCCAAAGCAGAGCGGACCCCAACGCATGTTCATTTTCATCATCTGAGTCGGATGCCACCAGCAGAAGGTTGATTTTCTTTTTTGGTAGTTCAGGTTTTATAATTTCCACATCGGAGGGTTGCTCTTTTAAGACATCTGAAAGCATTCTCCACACCTCATCCCTCTCAGATTTTGGAAGGCACTTCAGATTCTTAAACCTTGGGTCAAGTGCTGTATCTATCCTTAGAAATCTCACATTTGTACCTTCATTGCGTTTTGTCAAATCTGCTGTGAAAGTGTTCTTAAAATGAACATGTGCTGGGTTATCATCCGAGACTGCTATAACAGGAAATATATGGCAGAATGCGGTAAAACAGAACAGAAGACATAAAATTCTCCCCAAAGGAGTTCAGTCACAAATTTATTTAACACATTTTTTAACGAGCTTCATCAGCGTGGAAGCATGTCCTCTGGAATGGTGGCTGAAGCATGAAGGGGCATACGAATGTTTAGCATATCTGGCACGTGAATACCTTGCAACGCTGGCTACAAAAATGCCATGCGAATGCCTGTTCTCACTTTCAGGTGACATTGTAAATAAGAAGCAGTCAGCAGTATCTCCTGTAAATGTAAACAAAGTTGTATGTTTGAGTGATTGGCTGAACAAGAAGTAGGACTGAGTGGACTTGTAGGCTCTAAAGTTTTACATTGTTTTGTTTTTGAGTGCAGTTATGTAACAAAAAAAATTACATTTGTAAGTTACGCTTTCACAATAAAGAGATTGCACTACAGTACTTGCATGAGGTGATATGAAAAATACTATTTTTATCATTTTACAGTGCAAATATTTGTAATAAAAATAATATAAAGTGAGCACCGTACACTTTGTATTCTGTGTTGTAATAGAAATCAATATATTTGAAAATGTAGAAAAACATCCAAAAACATTTAATAAATTTCAATTGGTATTCTATTGTTTAACAGTGCGATTAATCATGATAAATTTTTTTAACTGCGGTTAATCGACAGCCCTAGTATTTATTGAAAGAGAGTTGCCCAATATTTAAGGGAAATGAATCTTCCTTGCTATTCAGATGCCAAAACTGTTTACTACTTGAATGGTTTCAATAACTACTCTGACAACGAAAGCTAGGCAGGAGAGCTAAAGAGATGAATTTTTTCCAGGAGTATTTGTACGTTGCTTTTCATTAAAATGAAACGCAGCACTTCAGATTTGGAAGTGCAAGCTGGCAGAAACTTGTGTAGGCGTTACTGCCACTCCTCCATTATACTGCCACTTACATTTAGTTTTCAGCATTATTTAGAACTTCAGTAGCCTCCTCCAAATTCATAACATTCCTTAAAAACAAAACACAGGCTGGGGTTTTAGTCTGAACACATACTATATTTAAAAAAAAAAACCACTCTGAGATTCAATTACTGATATTTAACTATTTAAGAACAAAGGAATTGACTAGTTTAAACCAGAGGGTTTTTAAAATTTAAAAAAAAAGGGAAAAAAGCTTAATTGGCATTGCCATATCACTTTTCTACTGTGTTTTCCCTCCTCAAATGTGTTAGTAATGTTGTATACGGCCCATTGGCCTAGCAATAAAAGAAGTTGAAGGAAAACTGCAGTGTGATATCAAAGATGTTTTTAATTACTACATTTAATGACAAAAGAATCACTAATATTGTAAGTATGATATGTTGTTAATTCTTTAGGAATTCAAAATTTGAATCAATTAATTCAAATAAGAGGCTTGACAATCTGGTATAGAATGGGACTTGATGAGGGAGTCCACTATTTGAATGTGTGGGCCATAAAGGACTTTCAGAGTTACCATCTAGTCTTAAAATTTATTTTTAACTACAAATAGAATTTATTTTCGATTTTTTTAAAGGTCTTCTGACTTTCCAGTGTCCTACTTTCCATTAGCAGCTGGGCCTTCTACTAGGGAAGTATCAGGAAAATGTTACTGAATGTTCAGTTATGGAGATACTCTAACAATTTCAGTAACTCCACACTTAAAATCGTCCCGGTTAACATTGTTTCGTTGTTATGTTGCTGATCAGTTAGAGAACATGTTCACTTAAAGTTGCACTATGCTCTCTTATAAGGTTGTTTAGCAGTCACCTGCTTTGTTTACTGCTTGCAGAAAGAGCAGCCCGTTGGAGCTAGCTGGTGGGGGCTTGGAACCAGGGTGTGTGTGTGTGTGTCTCTCTGTCTGCCATGCTGTCTCCCCTCCCTCCATTTGTGCTTCCTTGTAGAGTGTGAGGCTACATTAACGTATTAACCCTTGAGGGCTCAGCTGAGTGCTAGTTCATCATTAGCAGTATACTCTGTGTGTGTGTGTGTGTGTGTGTGTGTGAGAGAGAGACAGACAGACAGACAGACAGACAACTTTCCCTGGAACCTAACCTCCCCTTACATTAATTCTTATGAGGAAATTGGATTCGCTTAATATCGTTTTGCTTAGTCGCATTTTTCAGGAACATAACTACAACGTTAAGCGAGGAGTTACTGTACTCATAAAACAGTTTAACGTTTATTACTCAACATATATTTTTAATGTTTATCTGTATAAAGTATAATTGCTGCAAATTTCCTTAAAACATTCTTAAAGAAAGTGAGAAATTTGAGTTCTTCACTGGGGTGGCTGTTTATCAAGTTGTCCTTTTCGGAAGATCAGAACTCAAAAAATACTTTTCCT
This sequence comes from Trachemys scripta elegans, assembly GCF_013100865.1. NCBI lineage: Eukaryota > Metazoa > Chordata > Testudines > Emydidae > Trachemys > Trachemys scripta. The sequence goes on along the minus strand of NC_048301.1, from coordinate 69,186,682 downwards.
GACTTAATCAGAATGCAGAAGAGCAGATGTTGGCAGTTGTAAGAAATAGATTAGGCTGCCTTTTCTCATTGCTAAAGAATTGCAATTTGTTGAGTTCACCAGGACATCTGCAAGAGGCTTCCCAAATGGTACAATGGTACCTATGGGACTGTGTTGTTCATCTCCTGTTAAAACCATGCTGAGGGAACAGGCCCAGGAAAATCTAGTTACACCTTATGGGTTTCTGTAAATGCAGCCCTCAACTGAAGGTGACAATTTGTGGTTTCTGAATCTTATCAGTACAACAAAGTTTCAGCCTTGTGGTTGTGGTGGTCCTCTTGTTTGGCAACGTGGCTCATTCTGGAGTTTCAGTGCTATTGGTGTGTCTGCTTTTAACTGCACAGATGCTCTGCCTCTCTCTGGATGGAGTGGATGGAAACACAGGGAAACTTCTCCAGTGTGCCATCGTATCCTTTGCTCATACGTTTTGTGGAATTCATTGGCTTCCACATGCCCATAAATCAATAAAAGGAACCTCAGGTACAGCTGTAGTCTTGATCTAAGAAAGTGCCACAAATGACAGGGAATTGTGGTGGCACAGTGTCCTCAGACCTTCAGTGTGTGCAGAGGAAGCTCATGTTATATCCACCTTTTTCTCAAACACTGTTATTGTTTCATGCAGATATTTGATTGCTGTGCTTCAGAAATGTGGTGTATTGGCTCTGAGAAATAGCTATCATTGTCTGTAATATGGAGTTCTGAGATGGTCATTTTCCCTACATAAATTAACTCCTTTTGTTCCATCAGACATCTCTTTATTTAAAAAAAGACATTTTACTCTGCATAAACATGAAAAGTTGAATATAATGTATTTTTATTGTTTCAGCAGCAGGAATTTATCAAGAGTAATTTTAGCATGCAAATTAGCAGAAGTAGATACCATTTGTCAAGTTGGATTGAGAAGTTTACTAATTAACTAAATGTTCAGAAAAGTAAATATCTTATTGATATGACATTTAATTCAACCACACACAAACTACATTAATAGAACACTGAGATTGCAAAGTCAAGCACTCAAAGGTTAAGAAATGCCAGAATTAAATTAAATTAATGGAAATACCCTATATCCTAGAACTGGAAGGTCATCGAGTCCAGCCCCCTGCCTTCACTAGCAGGACCAAGTACTGATTTTGCCCCAGATCCCTAGGTGGCCCCCTCAAGGATTGAGCTCTCAACCCTGGGTTTAGCAGGCCAATGCTCAAACCACTGAGCTATCCCTCCCCCCAAATGAAGGTTGTCTTAATTTGGTAGCCATGTGCTCAGGCTTTGTGATCAAGTAATTAAAGCCTAGATAGCACAGGAACTCTTAATTCTGGCATTTCCTAACTCTTGGGTGCTTGACTTTGCAACCTCAGTGTTCTTTTAATGTAGATTTTTGTGTAATTTTCTTGGTTTTAAAAAAGCAAACTGGAAAACCAGAAATTCCATCTAAGGCCTTGGCTACACTGGCGCTGTACTGCGCTGCAACTTGCTGTGCTCAGGGGTGTGAAAACGCCCCCATCCCCCGAGTGCAGCGCTGTAAAGCGCCAATGTAATCAGAGCCTGCAGCGCTGCATGCTCGCTCACAGCGCTGCAGGCTACTCCCCTCAGAGAGGTGGAGTACATACAGCGCTGCGAGAGCTCTCTCGCAGCGCTGGCGGTGCGACTACACTTGCGCTTCACACTTGCAATTCCCGAGTGTAGCCAAGGCCTATGTAGCATAATATTGAGACACCTGCATAGCTCATCATCAGGGTTTGAACCTTTAGATCTACTGCATGTATCTGCCACTTGAATTAATGAAGTTACTGATAGCAGTAGAAGGTTGTCATCTTCTGTGGATCTGAAATAGAAGGGAATCGTGTTTTGCAAGTGAGTTTTATGTTCATTTCCTGACTGCAGAAGGAGGGGGAGACTCTAGAATCTTGAGTTCCATTCCAGGCTTTGTAGGGGAGTGCTCTCTAGTGTGCACAGGCTTTTCTGCCCTTCCTCCCACCCCACCCCCCAGGTTGATCCTTCCCTTCTGCTGTCCCCTCCAAACTGTCCTGTTTCTTCCTCACCTCTTCTCTGATTGCACATTCCATTCCTATTCTCACCTAGCCAGTCCCAGTCTCCGCTTCTCAGGCTTCTCATACCAGTCTCTTTACGTAGCCACTCTGCATTCCCTCCCATCTCCAGCTTATTTCCCACTTTCCTTTCCCAATCTTCCCACTCTGGATGTTTATCCCATTCTCCCCCCACGTTCTAGATGCCTAGGGTAGGGAAACTGGGAAAGGAGTGAGAGCAGAAGTTGGGGTTGGGATGGTACACTGAGAATTAGTTGGGCAAGGAAACTGGGAAGTGGGGAGAGCAAGACTGGAACTGTCTCCTTGTCCAGCCATTACCAGTTTCATTCCCCCTCCTCCATGTTCCAGTCAGTGTCCTCCCGCTTAGCCCTCTTGACCACTCTGCAGTTGTCAGGCAGCTCCCTCTTCCATTTTTCCTTGGCACCAGGAAGGGGTGGGTAGGAGGGCCATTGAGAGCACAGTCAGTCCTACTGTTTTCAATTTTGGTGCTTCATGTGGCCCTGGACCACAGTGACCAGGAGCTGCAGTTGCAGAGAATGTCCAAGTGATAGTAAGCCCCTGTTGCCCTGGGTTGGAACAGGCTCATTCCATCTGTGGAGATGGCATATGCATAATTTTGGTCACTTGTAGGAGCAGTGAGGGAATGGAGCATGTTCAGAGCACATGGATCTTTGGAGATTTTAGTTGCTAAACTCTAAAGTTTCTGCTACTTAAGATTTATCAAAGGTTGTAACTTGGCCAAATGTGGACAGATTTTCACTGGAACAGCAAAAGGCACATCTATGGCACTAAAGCCCACTTTTTGCCAAATTTCAAGTATTCCTAAGAATATTTTTTAACTGGGCAAAATGCATTTCTCTAATCTCATTCTCAGAAACAGACAGATGTTTTGGCTGAATCGTTTCACTCCAAAACAAAACAAAAAACCCATACCTCAGCCTGGAATGGAAAATTTCAGCCCAGATATTTTGGCAAAGATGATGAGCAACTGAAAACAGGGCTGTATAATGGGATGTTATTGGGCAACCTGAGGTGGTGGTACTAGCTCCACCTATGATAAACACTGGCCATTAAAACATGATATTTTGTATAGCAGTTATATATTAGGTTAAAGTTGCAACTCTCTGTACATGTAGAAATGGTACAAAAGGGAATGTTGCACCAGGCCTGGGCTTGGAACTGGCGTAGGACTACTGCTGAGCTGCCTGGTCAGTTTTTAAGATGCTTCAGTAATATGACAGGGGCAGTAGCAGGATGTACATAGCTTCTTTTCCAACCTGGCTCCTCACTATACGTGTCTAGGTTTTTGGGGTCTTGCTGTCTTTCCTTCTTCCTCCCAGCTCAGGGCTGGTTAGAGGGCAGGAAGTGCACTGTAGAGTTTTGCATGTCTAGTTGCGTGGTAGCCAGCTGACTCTCTAGGTCCCTCTCTCCAGGGCTCCAGAAAGAAAAGCCCTCCTATCAGCCTCTCAGGAAGCCCAGATGAGCTCACACCAGCAGGAGGAGGTGGGGGAGAGAATCTTGGGCTTCGTCCTCCTCTCCCTAGCCTAAAGGTGGGGGGAGATAAAATTCCATGTGGAGAATGAGAGGGACTTTGTAAAAGAGACCAGATGCTCATGAGGAAAGAAGAAATGGTGAGAGTGGTTCTGTGCACTGTTTTCGACAGAGACTATGTGGAAGCTATACCTCTGAATGCCTACTGTTGTCATTACCTCCCAGCTGTCCCTGTTTCACATAGCCACTTGTCAGTGTGCTGCCCCTACCTCAGCCACCTTTCCTGGGAAGTTTCCCTTTAGAACTTTATTACACTGTTAGATCACAGAGAGGCTGGACTGTGGAGCTCAATAGAACCAGGACTTGCACCATAGTGACTGCTCATGAAGTGTAAATGAGGGAAAATGGAAGATTGTTGACTGCTTCTGTGCACTTCAGAGGAAGAATTGTCTCCATCTCACTTCTCATTAGTAGTACTCAGCCAGTCATAGTCAACATCATTTTACTTTGCAACCAACCAATATATATGATGTAATGTATTAATCATATAACTGATCCAGCAGTACAATGAAATTCGAATTGTCAGTCCTTATTTTCTAGGTGTTTAGGCCAGGATGTTTAAAAAAAGACCTAAAGCTCCAACAGTAGGACCATTGCTGACAACTCCATTCCTCAGGGATTGGAACTTTATACCATGAGGTAAAGCATGTCTGCACAGGAGACAGTTTTCTTGGGAACTAGTCTGGGACTCTGGAACAAACTAATATTTAAAACTCAGGACTATCACAGCTAGAAGTATCCGTCAACCTGAAACTGTTTGCAAATTTATGTCAAGTTTGCCAAATAGTTTCAACCAACCGAACAAACCCCCCCCCCCCCCCCCCAAAATCAAAATGTTTTGGAAATGTCTAAACCAAACATTTCACTTTGACACCACTCAAAACTTGGATTTCAGGCATTTTAACAAAAGCAAAGGAGAACTAGATTCACAAAATGGCTGGAAGAAGTGTCCTACTTATACCTTTTAGCCCAGTGGTTAGGGCACTCACCTGGAGTGTGGGAGACCCAGATTCAATTCCCCTCTTTGTGGAGAAGGAATTTGAGCATGGGTCTCCCATGTTGCAGGAGAGTGCCCTGTCTCCTGGGCTGTGATGGGATATTCTGCAATGGAGTTTTCTCCATTTTGCCTGGTGAAGCAATTACTTTGTATAAATAAGTAATCATTGGAGCAGATTTTGATCTTGGGTCTCCTACATTCTTGGTGAGTTCACTGTTCATCACTGGATCAAGGAAAGAGTAAAAATGACTCTGCAGCCTGGTGGTTAGGGCACTCAACAAGTATATAGAGACCCAAGTTCAAGTCTCTGCATTAATGACTATTTATTTATACAAAGTGGAATGACTTCAACGGGCAAAATGGAGAAAGCCCCATTACAGAATATCCCATGACAACCCAGGAGCTAGGGCACTCTCCTTCAATGTGGGAGACGGAAGTTCGGATCCCTTTTCTACATCAGCCAGAAGGGGGAATTGAATCTGGGTTTCCCACATCCCCTCTGAGTGCCCTAGTCTCCCAGTTAAGTTATAAGGAGAGCATCACATACCTTTTTCCTCTTCCAGCTGTTTTGTGAATCCAGTTCTCCTTTGCTTTTGTTAAAATGCCCACAATCAAAATGAAAAATTGAGTTAGGTCAAAATGAAACTTCGTTTCAACCCGACCCAAATAATTCTGACTTTCTGATTCACCAAAAATTTTTGCTTTTGGTTCAGAAACTTTTTCCGGAATTGCCAGAGAACCAAAATATTAATTTATTCACCCAGCTCTAATCACTTTTGTTCTAACTGATATGCACACTTTGACTTGCCTTCTCCAATAGACATGACATCAAGGAAAAACAAAATGAAATATAAGAGACAACAAAAGGCATACCAAATCGCTACACTGAACAGATAATTCTCCCTGTAGGGAGATGAGAGAGAGAGAGAGGACAATCTGCACGTGACAGATGTTAATGTTATCACTTAATACACTATTGGGAGGCATTCAGCTGTCAAGGTGATGTGTGGTATAAGAACCTGTATATGATTGATATAAAATTTTACATGAAGTGTGAAAATGGGTCCTGACAACTGGTGGTTACATCCCTCAGGACACTTTTCATGAAAACAGGATTATCAGTAATAGTCAAACACCAGTCCTAGTGAATTTCATTCTGTCCACTTAATTCCCCTTTCCATTTCAGATGGATACAGTATCCTTTAGTATGTGTTCAAAACTGTTGTGTAGTTTATGCTGTTCCTTTTCAAACAGTAGCTGTCTTCTACCTGGCCTTTAATGTTAGGTGAAGTAATGCTTGTATGGAAACGCTCCAGTCCTGGGAACACATACACATGTGAATATCTTTACACATGTGCATAGCCTCATTAAACTCTGTGACTACATTCATATTTAAATATTTGTAGGATTGGTGGAATAGCTTGAGAAATGTCTTGCAGTCCTTCAGAATGAAAGGAAAAATGTAAGAACTGTGAACGGCAAGTTTCAGAAAACTGCCAATTTGCAATCTTGTACATTAAGTGCAAAATCTCTACCGTTTCATCTGGAAATATTATGAACTTTAATTTTTTAACAAAACAGTCTTCTAATTTTTATAAACAATGGTGCGTGAAGACTACTAAACCGTTAATTGTGTGGCTGCTACTTTAAATAATGCTTGAGTTGGGAAAAAAAGTGTGCTATATAAACGTAGAGAAAAATGTCAGGGTCAGTAAGTTATAAAAACTTACTGTTTTTCTTGTTTAGTAACTCAATTCTTTTTTTTCCAATTTTTTTACTAGATTTCTTTGCTGGCTATTTCCTCAACCTTGGTCTTCTGATGTAATATCCTTTGAAATTATAATGGGTTTTAAATGGGAGCATGAAGAAAACTGGCCTTGTAACAGAATTTGTATGTGAGAAGTGGTACAGATTACTATAAATAACCATGACAACTTCTCATATGAATGGACATGTTACAGAAGATTCTGACAATGAAACAAAAAATGTGGAGCTTGCATCTCCTGAGGAACCTCAGAAGCACAGAGAGATGGCTGTTGATTGCCCTGGGGATTTGGGCTCCAGGATGATGCCAGTACGACGAAGTGCTCAACTTGAGCGGATTCGCCAGCAACAGGAGGACATGAGGCGCAGGCGAGAAGAAGAAGGAAAGAAACAAGAATTAGACCTTACTGCTTCAATTAGGCTTAAGAAACTAGCGCAGATTCCTCCCAAAACTGGAATAGATAATCCTATGTTTGACACAGAAGAAGGAGTCATTCTGGAGAGTCCTCATTACGTTGTAAAAATACTAGGTAGGTAAAAAGTACAAACTCAAGGAAAAATACTTGTTTATATGCAAATATTGTTTTAGGCCAGAAAACATCAGTTGGTTAGGCTTATGAGAGAGTTGAAACAATGAGACACAACTTTCAACTTCTGTTGATGGAAAGAAACACTTAAATTCCAGCCTGCAGTTTCCGGTAAAAGTTGAAGATAGTACAGATCCAACAAAATTCTGTTAGTGATGGAAATTTGATCAATAGTATAAATTACACATTTTAATTTTACTTTTTTTTGTCCTCCTCATTTAGGACCTGCTGGAAAATATTTTGAGTTTGTCCATGTCTGACTACCTTCAAATGTATACAGTAGCTCCTCACTTAATGTAGTAATGTTCCTGAAAAATGCGACTTTAAGCGAAACGATGTTAAGTGAATCCAATTTCCCCATAAGAATTAATGTAAATGAGGGGGTTAGGTTCCAGGGAAAGTTTTTTCACTAGATGAGACTACACACACACTATAAATTTTAAACAAACAATTTAATACTGGTACACACTGATGATTGTGAAGCTTGGTTGAGGTGGAGGAGTCAGAGGGTGGGATATTTCCCTTACTGCTAAATGAAGAACTAGCAATTGGCTGAGCCCTCAAGGGTTAACTCTCACACTCTACAAGGCAGCAGGAATGGAGGGAGGGGAGACAGCATCGCAGACAGAGAGACACTGTGTGTGAGAGAGAGAGAGATGCGCATTTCCCCTTTAAGTGCTGAACCTACTCTTTAGTACACTGCCTTGTTAATTAGATAAGCTTGCTGTGACCCCAGCTGCTGTCAGCAAGCTCCTTCTGTCCTGAGCCCTGTCGTGTGTCCCCCCTGCTCTATGGAAGATGGGGTAAGCGGGGTGCAGGAGCAGGGGGGAGAGGGACACCCTGACATTAGCCCCGCTCTTCCTCCCCTCCCCCCGCACAGCAAGCAGGAGTTTTGGGGAGCAGCTCCAAGGCAGAGGGCAGGAGCAGCATATGGCAGTGGGGGGAGGGATGGCTGAACTGCCGGCAATTGATAGCCTGCTGGGCAGCTGCTCCACAGGGAACTTAGGGGAGCGGGGAGCTGATGGGGGGGGGCTGCCAGTCCACCCTGGTTCCAAGCCCCCACCAGCTAGCTGCAACGGGCTGCTCTTCCTGCAAACAGTGGACAAAGCAGGCGACTGCCAAACGACGTTAGAAGGGACCATTGCACAACTTTAAACAAGCATGTTCCCTAATTGATCAGCAACGAAACAGTGTTAACCGGGACAACTTTAAGTGAGGAGTTACTGTATTTAAGTTACAGCTCCTAATGGAGTTGTAGTGAACAATTGATTGCTGGAGTATACATTCATGACCATTAATAAGACACACGTTCCTAACCAATTTTTAATGTCTGGGTAGTGTTCCAGTTACAGGGTCTCCTCCTCTTTCTCAGAGTGGAATCTTGTGATCCTTTCACTCTTCTGTTGGGAACCAGGTATACTACCCCATGATCGCTTGTCTCCCTGCAGGCCTGAATGGGTTTTAGACATCTGTGTTTGTTCACTTCAGGAATCTGTGACCCATGGTATTGACCCAACAGCCTTCTTAAAAGTTTATTTAGCAGTTGGATCAAAGCATTAGAGAACAAATATTTTAAAGCAACGAACAGTTTATGTGCATATTTAGTCTTATCAGATGTTATGCTTTATTACAAGAAAAATTGTTACCCTCTTAAATTACAGTAACAGAAGTGACCCAACTCTCATTCTCCTTGAAGGCCAAGAAGTCACAGCTAACAGCATGCCCTGCTGTTCTTGATCTTCCCTTTTTCTTTCTGTGTTCCCCTCTCACACACAAACTGTGTTTAAGAAAGATCTCACTTTCGATGTAGGTGTCTGAGCTCAAATACTGTATTGCTCAATGGTGTCTGTTTTCAGGGTCCAATGTGTTTCCTCATGCCTCAGACAGGTTTTTTTTCCAGTCAACCAGGGCACCTACAGTGCCTATCCAGGAGAATATATCTTTGATAGCTGCCCCATTGTTTGGGCAGTTGGACTCATTCAGACTCAGTAATCGCTGGATTTATAACTGTCTCCCCTGTGGGTGACAGTGTTGAAAACTATATGAGAATATGGGGTTCCTTTAGCCCCCTTTGTTAGTCTAGCATACAGTCTTAGAAGTCAAACACACAAATTCCATTTTAGACTCATCAAAGTATGTTATTAATGCAGGCAGGGTCATATTTCATGACAGTAAATCATTTTATTTTAACATTTCAAGCATAATCCTGTTGTAAATTAAGAATACAGATTACCATAATCCTATAGTTGGAGAGTCACACTGTTACAACTGGACAGTAAGTCACATGTAAATAGTATGCTGAATTAATGACTTTGCAGCTAATGCTCACTTTGAGTTATTTGAGTTATAAATAATTTCTTATAGATTATTCAGAATCTTTCATTTTCAAAAGGAGAGCCACGGTGAGCATAAAATAAGATGAATGTGGAAAGGGAAGTAGTATCTGCACATTGACAATGCAAAATTAGTAGTCATTTGATTCTTTACCGCAACAGCTCCTTAACTCTTAATTGTATTCAGAGAAAACACTACACCCCCAAAAAGTTGATTTTGATTAAAGTGACCATATCTTGGTTGTTAGAAGCCCTCCCCCTGTCTCCCAATCAGGTAAGCAAAAACTGGTGTCCATTTGTTTTTCTCTCTCCTACTCCACCCCTGAGCTTCCTGCGTTCTTACTGAACCCTTTCTAGCCCACAACATGTGGTCACTTATGTGCAGCCAGATACCTCTGGTTCAAATTCTGATGTGCTGAGCTTTTGTAGGCTTTGCATAAGTAAATTTTTTTAGCTCTTGCCTGTGTAACTTTCTAATGAAAGTTGTCTTTTTAAATTAGTATATGAAAAAAATTACTTTTTTTTAGATTGCTGAAATATTTTTTAGCTTTTAAACTAGAACAGTGCAAACATAGTTAACCAGTGATAACTTAAAAATAAATTTAATTCCAGAACTTAACGGTTGAACTTTTATATAACTATTTCCTGCCTTTCTTCTGTTGGGCAGAAAGTTTTTGTTTGCATTAAAGGGTCTGTCCCCTACTGCTATTAGTTGTATGTGTTTTCCCAGCCAGAAAGAGTCATTAGGAGTTTGTGGCAATCTAGTTCAGGTAAAGATTAACCTTGTGTTTAAAGAAAAAATGCTTCTGGGACCATCGTAATCGTAATAGACTCTTGTCCCTTTAAATTGGGTGCAGAGATTCTCTTACATTTCTTTGTACCACCCTTTTCCTCTTTGCTCATATTTATGAGCAGAGAAAAGAAAATAATCCTGAACATCTACAACTGAGCTATTTCCTCACCAACCCAGGTTGTCATTCTGGCAAAGCCCAAAGAGATGTTGCCACCTTGCACATCAAGTGCTACCTGGATTGATCTCTGACTAGGTCCTCAAAGTAGTCTGGCTGGCTATTCAGGATATGTCCATCACTGGCAATTTTATAATTTCTTATGAACTATAAAGTGGGGGATCCATACCAGTCTAACTCATTCACATCTTCCAAACCCTGTATTGCATCCATCATTCTTCTAGTAAAGAGATTCCTTTCAGAACAAATTTATTCTTAATTCGCTGCAAAGGTTGCTATTGAACAGTGTAAGGAGACAGAAGATCAATTGTTCATTCTGCATCATCTCTACTGCTAGGTAACTTCTTTGTTTTCTCTTTCCAGCAAGATAAAAAGTCTGTTTCACAGAATGAAATTTTAGAAGATTTTCACTTCACCTATTATCTATAGGTTCAAATTTAAGCTTAGCTTTGTTTAGTTGTGCCATTTGCAACACTCCTGCTGTGAATTGTAGATGTGGGTGGCAAAATGGTGAGCTGATTAGGAGGTTTTGACTATCTTTCATCTTCACACATAAGAACATATGAGTTTCTCCATATGATTTGGAAAAAAAATGGAGTTGGGGCCTCAATGTGGAGGCACTCCTTTTTTTGATCTTCAAATTAATGTAAGGCTGCAATCGGGCTATGTAAGTTTAAGCAAACTACATTTTAAATTATTACAACTTCCCCACTTCTTTATGAAGTTTGCTTTTTGTCATTTGAATCCATTCTAGTTTCTTAGTGGAGTTTCCTTTTTGACATTAGAATTTCCAGAGCACAGAGCAGGGAGACACTGTACACTAAATAGTTGGATATCAAGAGCAGAAATTGCTATTTCATTGAGATGCAGACAGGATTTAATTGTAGTGCACTTGATAGATTTTAGTCTGGTGTAGCAATTTGCAGTTTCTGCTTGGAGAAAGGGAGATTAGCTTTAAGCTATTTGGATGTTTTTGTCAGAAATGCACATTCTTTGGAAGGTATCCCTTATGTAATGTGCTATGGATTTGGAAGCATTTCTTGATTGCAATACAATGGCAATTTGAATATCTGCCAGTACATAACCACATATAATAGGAAAAGGCCTATAGTTGTTAAGAAAGTGACAATCCCACACAGTATTCTACTGAGAATTTTGAGAGTCAACAAAGTTTAGAGATGAGCTACCAAAACTTGTTTGCTTGGGCACTTCTGTGATCTGCGGGCAGTCCATTAATATTTATTATAGGCAAGGCTGGTAGTACTGACTATTATTAATGCTGCCAGACACACTCCATATTAAGACACTGTTTTCTGTTGCATCTAACTTTGGAAAACTTAAACCATTTAGGCTGAAATTTTTCATGTTGGCTGCCTGCTTCAGGCAGATTTTTAAATTTCAGTCATTTCTGAGAACAGCTCAGGGGAAATAGGTTTTGCCCATGTTAAAAATACATTTGGCAACCTTTTCTTTGAAATCCTCTAAGATTTCTCTGCATTGGAGCAGGGTTTTGAAATTTGTCAGGCGGGGGGGCTGTTGTGTCTGGGTTTTTTAGCTGTTCCTGTGAAAATCTACCCAAATTTGGCCAAGTTAAAGAAAAATCACAATTCATGCATGCTCAGTAGAGACTTGCTCAAGCTTAACAGATAAAATCTCTGATTCCATCATTGCTGAGCCTGTTCCATTCCCTCCCAGTTCCTGTGTATGACCAGACTCTGCATATGCCATCCCTAAAGAGAGGCTAAGCATGTTCCAGCCCAGGGCTGTAGGGGCTCAGAAGGACTTTATCCTGTTCTCAGTGAGGCCAAGCATTGGAACTGGGAGCAGGGAGTCTCTCTCTGCTGTGCTCTGAATGAATTCCTTCTCTTTCTCTTTCTTCTCCCACCTCCCACCCCAGCTAGCACAGCTGTATCCTGGAGGAGGAAGACCTCTTATTGGAATGTAGAGCAGACAAGAGCAGGACCAGCAGGAAAGGAAAGAAGTAGACTGCAACTGGAATCGGGGGGGGGGGGGGGGTTAGAGAAGGGCAGAGGAAGAAGAGATACAGTGACTGAGTTGCAAGAGAGAGACTGGGACTGACTAGGAAGGAGATTGAGAGCTGGGTGGTGGTTGAGGGCAGGCTGCAACTCATTTGGCTAGGAGACTAGGACTGGGAGGTTGGGGGGAAGGGTAAACTTGGACAGATTGAGCAATAGGCTGGGAGCTGGTGAGAGAAATGGGAAGGGTCATACTGAGATTGGATGAAGAGCTGGGATAGAATTGGTATTTGGTGGGCAAAGAGACTGGGACAGGAACGTGTGAAGGACAGATTGTTAATGAGGAGCCCAGTGAGGGGAGAGGGACTGAGAACCAGCCAATGGGGGGAGGGGATCAGATGAGGCTCAAGGAGGAGGAATTTGGGGGCAAGGAGACTGGGAGACAAGAAGTTGGAGTGGGAGGGAGGGGACTGGGTACATGGAGGGGAAGAGACTGTAAGCCAGGGGAATTTGGACTTTGACAGCTAGGCTGAAGGGGGAATAAACTGGCTGGGCTAGGGGTACTGGGACTATGATGAACCTGCAGAGGAGTGGCGATTAGGACTGGGACAAGGATCTGGGGTGGAAAAGAGAGAGGACTGGGACCAGTTAGAAGAAATGGGGACGAGGGGTCAGAGCTTGAAACAGGCAGAAGAGTTTGTGCCCACAAGAGCACACTTGCTTCCAGTGGCTGGAATGGAACCCAAGCTTCCTAAGTCTCACTATTCTTCTGCTGTCATCAAATGTTTGTGAAATCCTCTGGTTAAGTGTGTCTCGTCTCATTCTAGCGCTTGTCCACTAGAGCAGTGTTTCTCAATGACCAGTCCATGGACCAGCGAAGGCAGCAAGCCAGTCCCTGGTATCAAAAAGGTTGAGAAATACTGCACTGGAACACTAGGATACCATAGTGATAAGTTCTCTAGAAAAGCAAGGTTTGAATTGTGTTCTGTAAATAAGGCCTAGGACCAGACATTGAGGAGGATAAAACAAAATATTGATTTGTGCTCAATTAATGAGCAACTATCTTGTGCACTGAAAGAGGTGGAGTCTTGTGGAAAAAAGTGTGATCGTATTATTAAAGACTATCAGAATGTATACATACAAAGGGGCTGAATCAAGGTTGCATAGGCAACTGTTTCAGCCTGATTTTAAGGAATGACAACATGTTAGTAGTTGCATATGGTTAATACCCAGTTTAGGATGACATTGAGGTCACGGATCAAATCTGAGGTGCTACTGCAAAACTAAGAAAAACTGCATTTCAGATTAAATGGTGTAATCTTCAACTCTATAATAGTCCATGAGGAATCATAAAACCACTAATACAGCTAGAATCTCCAAGTTGTAATATAATGGAGAAGACAAGAAAGTAACCAACAAAAAGGCTCTACAACAATTATACTGTCCTTTCCTAGGGCTTTAACTTGTATGCATGTCCTTTTTCCCCACATTGTGGATTCATGTAAGAACTGACACTTTTGCTGAACTTCAAAATAAGACTGTCTCATTCTGAAAGCTGTCTCCCCTGTTTAGCTTAGTGGGTGGAAAAAAGGTAGTTTAAGAATATATATATTTTTTGATCATCAGATATGATGGAGGAGTGTGGGAGTCCATTATGAGCAGTTCAGCTCTTTTGTTGAAAACATATTGAATGCCTGCCTTTCAGAGGTTCAATTAGCCATCATGCTAATTTTAATAATAAACAGCTTCAGATGCCATGAGGGTCATAGTCAATGGTTTAAAAAAAAATTAGATGTGTTTAAATACAGCAGCAGTTCTCAAACTTTAGCCACTTGAGGGCCCACGTTTTTATTTAAAAATTTTTGCGGACCCCCAAGTCCCTACCACCGCTCCACCCCTGCCCCTCCTCTTCCCTGCCTCTTCCCTCCCCCAAGCATGCCCTGTCCCCACTCCTCCCCCTCCCTCCCAGTGCTTCCTCCATGCTGCTGAACAGCTGTTACCCGGCATGCAGAAGGCACTGGAGGGAGGGGAAGGGTCTGCGGACCCCAGTTTGAGAAACACTGAACTACAGTAGTATTACTTCACATCTGGTAATCTGCTAAAAATGCTACGTTAGCTGCTTGGCTTCTTCCTGACTCAACCCTTGTTGTCCAGGAGTGGGTCACTGTCATGTAATTCTTACAGAAGTATTACCAAAATCCTTAAATGATTATTATGACTGATTTTAGTCTGGGTTAATATGCAAGAAAATATTAAACTGTTATCACTCAGTGACTAAAAATCTACAGGAACAGTGGATCAGTATTTTATAGGCTTTTTAAAAACCCTAATGAAACTGTGAACAAGTGCTGGGCACAAATAGCAATGCTGGCCCAATTAATATAAACTGTCCTCATTTTCCATTGTTGAAAAGAATTCGTTTTATACTCTAATGCCTTTTAAGTGCCAGGTGACATGCAGAGATTTAAGCAAGGGAATATATTTGGATTTTAACATATTCTGATTAGAAAGCGTGCTGCAGAGGATTAATGAGAACTTGAGGTCCCAAAAGAATATGAAATAAATTAATCTATTGACATAAACAATTTGCATAGATTAGAAATACATGTCTCAGTTAATATTGTGGCTCCTATCCATATTGTATTTTTGAGGTATATGCAGTATGTAACCTGTATTTAAAATAACAAATGACAGCTATTATTTATTTTCCCTCCTTTTCTAATCTGCTAACATGTCAAACTGCAACAGGAATCCTCCCCTGCAGTTGCATATTTCTTTTCTCCTGCCAAGCTTTTGATTAATACACACGTTACATAGTGCTCAGACATTTTCCCTGCCATTTCTTAAACCAGCAGGAAAGGCTGCAACTTTTCTCATAAACGGGGAATAAAACAAGAAGTATTTGGGTGGAGAAAGTGTTTGATATATAATGGACCTGCAGTATCAAAAAGAAGCCTCACTTTCTCTGTGAGTAGAGATGGTTTACCTTTCTTTAAGTAGTATTTCTTCACTTTTTTTGTCTTAAGGAAAATATTTATAATTGAAAAATGTTCAAAGGTGGGAGTGGATATAATAGACTGATTTCTCATTGGCCAGAGGTGGGGAATGAACTGGAGCTTATTAGGTATACTGTACACAGATGTATTCCTTAATCTAGGATTCAGAAATATGAGTCTGGGAAAATATTAGTTTCCAGTAAGCTCATTATAGATTTTTATGTATATGACTGAAATACTTATTAATTGGGTAACTTGGGATGTATAGGGATCTATCTTTTAAAAAGTGCCTGCCCTGTGGGAATACCTAATTCCACTCCCATTCCTCCTTTATCTGGCCATGAAGTCTCTCCCCACCATTTCCTTGCTGTTCCATGTTACTTTTGTGTGTCCCACAGACAGTATAGAAGTCTGGCCTTTAACACATCTGCACGATCAGTGCAAAATAACTGCCGAAGGAGGAGAGTGTGATGGACACATGGGGTGCAAGACTTTGTAGGGGGCTAGGAAGAAAAAGGGGAGATGGGAACAGTCAACTGTTTCTGGAGTGGGTGGGGGAATGTAGAAGTAGCCAGGAAGTGGGCAGATGTGGGTACAGCTGTGGCCTGTATAGAGGAAGAATTTTGGGGTTGTAAAGAGAAAAGGAACATTTAGAGAGAATAAATAGAAGTGGGAAGAAAAGTACATAATAGACAAGGAGAGTGAATGGAGAGTGATGGAATGAAATAAACTTGAAAGAGAAAGATATACCATGTTTAGGTTACATTTATTGTATTTGTCTGGATAGTGTCCCACTGGCAGAATGTGAGTCAGATTGCTGAATGTAATTAGGTGTGTAACAGGCTAATGGGACAGGTATTTCTAAAAAATTGCATGCTATAGCACGTGAATTTTTTTCACTTTTCTGTGAGAGTCCAAATTTTTAGTTCTTCAGAACCAGTCACCATTTTGGTGATCTACATCCCTCATTTTACAAGGGATTTGCCATTTGACTGTGCTCTGTTGGTGAATACTCTTGCCAGCTGATCTGGATGGAAAAGTAAAGAACAAACTTTAGGTACCACTGTGGGAATGGGGATCAGGAACATGTTTTTTTACATAGCTGCATCTATAGTTTTCTGCTGAGACACTGATTACCTTAGGATACCTTATTCCAATATGCATTTGGCCTTGTGTATGAAATATCCAGTATTACTATAACCCACCTATACTCCATGGTCTCTCTCAGGGGGATGAGACTGGACAGCTGGTGCTGGACTCCAGTGCAGCTGCTGCAGCATGCCCCTTCCCCCATTTCCCTGATGGAAAAGGGGACACTAGGGTCATGAAAAGGTATAAAATGGTGACATTACAATCGGAGTCTTTGATCTGTGCTTTGCAAAAAAGTGCCCCTTCCTCCAGGGATCTGCCTTTGCCTAATCCTAGACACTGCTCCTCAAGGTCCAAAGGTACAACAGCATGCCTGTTTCACAAGGAGGACAGTTGCCTACATCGCCCCCAAAACACCTTCATCCAGGTCTACTGCCTCCATTCCATACTCAGTGTCACTCATCTCCTTCCTCAGTGGTCTGACTAAACAAAATAGACAATCACTGCAGCTCTACAAAACTTCAGAGGAGCGTTAGAAAAGCCACAAACTTAATTCCAACTCTTATGCAAGGCATTTCCCTGTTCTGTCTTCCTCTAATGCTAGAATAACTCATCCCAGAAATGTCTTGTTCTCTTTCTCTGGTTCTGTAATGGATAAACACTCTAAGCAGCACACAATGCCAGATGCCTACAAGAGGGACTTCAATTCAGAATCCTCATCAGAATTTATGATGAAAGGGGCCTTTAAAGCATTTAGAGAGAGCAGAAACTACCACTTCAGAAAGATGATTGAGCAACAGGCACATCTTATGAGCAAAAATATAACTATGCATGCACACATTGATGCCCAAGACCCTACTTACAAATTGGGATCTGCCCTTCAAAGACTTATCAGGAGCACCAAGAGTTGTAAAGATAGAACACCCCTGGGGATGAAGAAATGCACGAGGCAGAGGATGACCAATGGGGAATAGTCAGTAATTCCCTGATCCTTGATCTCAAAAGAGGGAAGGCTTCTCCCACAGAGGCTTTTATAATCTGCCTTCATGTGGTTCAAATGCTATTCAGATCACCCTTAGGTTAACCTGTGTTCAATATAGAATCCTGCATTATCACCTTCTTACTTATCCTTCTTCCAACTTCAGTCCTCAACTGCCTGCTAGAGAAAGTTGTTCTACTGGATTGGTTCCATTTTCTTTTGTAACACAGCTAATTAACTTTTTATAGTCATTTAAAATGAAAACATTAAGATTAGTTTTAAATACTGTATATTGAAATACCACACTATTGCAACAGTCCTAAAATTCTACTTTCTGCTAAGAAATCTAAGCCTTTTAAACTCTCCCCAAAAAGCAAATTTAGTAAAGTATAAAAATGCAATACTAAAACTTATTAAACCCTATTAAAATATATGTTCCAAGTAGAATTCACAACCTAATAGGTAAAGCGATTTGTAGTCTGAATTTTCCTACTCTGACACACTAAAAACATACAGAATTCGGTATGGTAAGAGGATTTTTGTGTGCTTTTTCCTCTTTTCCCCCTGTCCTCCAACCTTTAAGTTCAGAATTGCTCAATATAATTTTTAATTTAGCTCTTGTCAGAAATAAACTCTGTAAAGGGGAAATGGCACATATGTACCTAATACAAAAATAAAGCTTTTAATGCAAATATTGTGAATGTGTGAAGAAGATTGTATTTGAAATAGGGTTCTCTATGAATATTCAATAAAGCATCTAGATTACTTTAGCAAAGCTGCTAACTTTTTCATATTGTAAAATATTCCCTCTTTCACAATCTGTTATTAATGGATTTTGATTATCAAGCCCTTTTATAGCAACCCATTATTTTGGAGAAGCTAAAGAATGTGAGGAATGAATTGCTGCTGTGATCTGGAACTTATCTGCAAAGATTTTAATCAGCTTTTTTATTGCTCCTAATTACATTGGTTTTTCCTTTTCTTTAGTTATGATCTGCTCTTCAGTGTGAGGTTTATTATTAGTGGACTAAATAATGAACAGTTGTGCATGCATCATTGCTCATTCAGTCAAGGTTGAACTGCTGTCTTTTGTACAAATCTTAGAAGTTTACAATGTGCATAACGTAATAAGCTTAACCTAACTCTCACGTCTTTTTTTTTTTTTTTTTTTTTTTTCCCCTGCCCAGAAGTGGAAGAGCTGTTAGCTTCTCTTAAGCATATCCAACACACTTTGGTAGACCCCCAGAGCCAAGAGGATCTCTCTCTCATTTTACAACTTGTCCAAAATACTGATTTTCAGAATGCATTTAAGATACATAATGCTGTTACAGTGCACATGAACAAGGCCAGCCCTCCGTATCCTCTTATCTCCAATGCACAAGAGCTAGCACAAGAGGTATGTATAGTATACATCTCCATGATATATTTTATAACTTGTAATTTGTATCATTGGAAATATATTCGGTTTTATCTGTGTATATCAAGCTTGTCTGAGTTATTAATAATCAAAGTTGAAATAAAATGGATCTTAATATATGAATAGTCACTGATTACTGCATTAAGTCATTTTTTCCAGAATTAAGCATTACATCCAGGAATGAAATAACTTTAAACTTTGGGATAATAGCTCAGTTTTTCAGAGTAAGAAATTTAACAGCAAAAAAAGTACAGTACGTAAGTGCAAAATATTACACCATTTAAGTGCAATAAAAGGAAGGGTGCTACAGAAATCATGGGAACATTTTTCGTAGCTCTTCATATCTAGTAGATATTGTTCACTTACAGTGGATTTGGCATTCTGAGTTTTGAACAGTACTTCAAGGATACCCCTGAAAATGGATCAAAATGAAATCCCTGAAGAAAGTAAACTTAACCATATTTAAAGTTCTTTAACTGTTCCAATCCTTAGGTCTTTGTATCTTGGGACTAAATATTCTGTTGTGTGTGTATATAACTCAGTAGTTCAGTGTTGCTTGGTCATCTGGATTGGTGATATTGTCTATGCCTACCTTAACTACTGATTTAAAAGTGTCACTTAAAATCAGGATGATTATTTTATCCTAATAGATCCCAGGTGACACAGGAGAAATAGCCATAGGAACTCTGGAACTCCATCAGTCACCAAATAGCTTTCATTTCAAGGCATGGTCAGAAAGAGAGGCTTCCTGAAAACTTGGTTGAAAGCTGTTTAGACTCCTAATTTAGTTTAAGAATGTAGGAGAGAGTTGAATTATCCCTATGCTAAAAGCCCAGTACATGAATTTAAAAGGGGTGATATGTATACTTGTTCCCTACTTCTTTAGATCCTGGGGCTGCCAGGGACCAGTTCAGCCCCCAGCACTGGTTAGAGCAGGTTGTTCCCCTCCCTCACCTTCTGATCCTGTAGTGACCTAGGAATACTCGGGACATAAAACTTTACTGGTCATATCCCTTCCCACCACTGGAACACCCCCTGGTGTCCCAAAATAGTCCATGTGACAGGGTCTCTGCCAATTCTGCAACCTCCTGTTCTGGGCAAAGGGTATTTATCTGTAGACAAAGGAAATATTGTACAAAATAAGCAAGACTGAATTTATTGTGCTTTGAGAGAATAGAATATATTACATTCATTTGTTAGAAGTCCTTGCATTAGTGAAATAATTTTGGCTGTCATTAAGAGGCCTCATTGAGAAGAAAGAAATGATTTTTACTAGCAGGATTTGTTAAAGGTCAGAACCAAGAGACTGGAAAATGCATACTGAGCCAATAAATAAATACTGCAATTGATTGCAACAAACTTCCAATTCAAATCACAGTAGAGTAATTTAAATTTTGAGAGCCATGTACCCCAGTCACCATTTTTACTGAGTCATACCATTTAGGAACAAGTGAGCACCTGATATTTCTTTGGGATTTTTAAAATGACTCTCAAACTGCACTTGAACAGTAGTGTAGTTTAATTTTTTGAGATCTTTTCTAGTCTTAGAAATCATAGAATTGTAGGACTGGAAGGGCCCTTGAAAGGTCATCTAGTTCAGTCCCCTGCTAGCAGGATTTGTTAAAGGCCAGATAGACCCAGCAGACTGGAAAAATGCAGATTTTCATTAGTTGTTTTTGTTTTGTTTTGTTTCTTTGTTTTTTATTTTATCCCTATTGATCCAATTAACTACAACTTTTGGGTGTGAATCTTTTCCTCCTGGCCACAGGTGAATTCTTGCATTTTTTTGAGAGTATGAGGAAGAATATAGGACAGTCACATTTTTTGTTCACAAATAATTTGAACACAAACTTTAAACCATTTTAGCCATAAAGATATGGCTAGTCTTTTAGGAGCTGCTTAGTAATTTTCTTTCTCTTCCCCACCCTTTGACTTATCTTTACAACATGGATGCTGGTTTGATCTCCTTCCTTGAATGTTTGTATCTTCACTGCCTGATAATTGTGTACAGGCAGCTTTGGCATCCAGGTTCTCTCTCTCTCTCCCCCCCCCGA
>NC_048301.1:69089467-69165797 GCF_013100865.1 Trachemys scripta elegans | reverse complement strand
CCCCCCCCCCCCCCCCCCCCCCCCCCGCCCCCAAGAGCCTGGCTTGTTGAGGGAAAGCTAAGTGTGCCTTATCCATAAGCACCGCCAAATAGGCCTCAGCTTCATGAGCTGTGGGGAGACAGTGCTAGAAGATGAGTGGAAAACCATTTTTCAGAAGAAAGTGGAGAAGGTGCCTGATTTTTGGGGACCTCTTCCAAATATTAATTGTAGGACAAATATGTCTGCAATTCCAACTAAGCAGCCACATAGGAGCCAGTATTTGTGATGATCTGCAAGGACCTGTGGATGTGTCCATAGGAAAGAAACCCATCCTCAAATTGAGGTTCCTGTTCTTCCCTTCAAGGAATCCAAACTGTTTGGAGATATTCTTTATTCAGCCCTAATGCAGTTTCAGGGAAGGAAACCTGCTTTCCAACTTTTGTTTTACTGTCCTGCAAGCCAAAACCTTCTTCCACATCCTTAATGGGAGAGTCAGAGCCCTCTTAATGCAGGAAAACTTGTGTAGACTCACTCTTCATAATGCCATTCTCCCACTTCCCTCCTTTCCTGTTTTAAATCCAACTTGAAACCTTTCAGGACCAGAACAAACTGGGCAGAGCCAGTTCTGATTCTTTTTAGAGTGGGAGAAGAACATAAATATGCAACTCCATTGTTCTGGAGGTCAGGCTTTTGTATATCTATCAAAAGGAGGTTGCAATTTTATAGAGTTCTGGCTGCACAACCTCGAATTGTAGTAGCTGTGTGTGAACGTACGTTCTTTTTTTTATTAAAACGCACAGGCAAGTAAACAAAACTTATATTAATTCATTGTTAAAGTCACAAATTTGAAATAGAAAAAAGTCAAATTGCTCTGGGGCTCCTATTTTATCTGCCACATTGTACATATTTTGGATTACTCTTTAAGCAGTTGAATGTATACTTTAACATACAGCATAGGCAATGTGGATGAACTAAAATTGCTGTAAAAACTTTGTTAGCGCTTCTTCACTCTTAATTTAAATTTGCAATCCTTAAAAAGTTGTAGTGGATTATTGGCTTTATCTTTTAGAACATTGTAGAATTTCTTTACATAATTGTACTATGCTAGTTTTAGCAGGTCAACTGGAGTGTTTGTGGGAGCATATAGATAACTCTGATAAGCGGGCAGCAAAAACTTATCATTTATCTATTTTTTTTAGACACCTTAATTTAATTAAAAGGCTGAGTAAAGCATGCAGACTTAAGGAATTTATCTGGAGATTAACTCCCTAAAATAATTTGGTGCACTCTGACTCTTGAATAAAAATAGTGTTAAACATCAAATGTCATTACATTGATTTTAAAGTCAGTTAAACTTGACAACAATGGAGGCCAGGTTTAGGGGAACATGATCTAAATGTTGATGCTGTAACAGAATTTGATACAACATTCAATACAGTTTATCATTTTTGGCATAGAAGAGCACCTAAAAAAGCACATTAGCAAGAACTCTCTCTCTAAACCTGGACTAGTTAAATTTAATTTGATCCTGTTTATATAGGATGAATTCTAAATGCTTCAAAAATTGAAAGGTTTTAATTTTTTTTGAAAGACCAAATATATGTAAACAATGAAATTAGACCAGTATTTTTAATGGTCTTAACTGAACACTTACTACCTATGGATAGGGCTCCTTGTTTGTCATGGAGTTCACAGAAGTCACGGATTCCATGACTTTCTGCTACCTCTGTGACTTCTGCGGGGGGGGCGAGTGTGGCTGACTCCAGGGCCACCCAAGCATCTGGCTCTGGGACCACTTGCTCAGGTGGTCCCGGGGAAAGCCACACTGGGTGCTGCTGGGGCAGCCCCCAGACTGCTGGCCCTGGGACCATCTGAGCAGCGGTCCCAGAGTGGCTGGTGTAGCCGCTGCCACTGGCCCCCGGCAGTGGTTCCTGGGCGCCCAGAGTAGCCACTTCCCCGGCAGCCCCCGGTAGTGACGGTGCCCAGGCGGAAACCCCCTTAAGATTTAGTCAGGCGTCTTTATATTATCTCCTGGACAGGTCACGGGCCATGAATTTTCGTTTGCCCGTGACCTGTCCATGACTTTTACTAAAAATACTCATGACTAAATCATAGCCTTACTTATGTAATATGAAAATGCACACCTCCTATTTTAAATAAGATTACATTAATATGGAAGTTAAGATTAAAACTGAGTTGCTGGTTCTATTAGAAATAGGGCCCTACCAAATTCACAGTCCATTTTGGTCAATTTCACAATCATAGGATTTTAAAAATTGTGAAATTTCAGATTTAAATAGCTGAAATTATGAAATGTACAGTGTTGTAATTGTAGGGGTCCTGACCCAAAAAGGAGTTGTGGGGGAGTCACAAGGTTATTGTAGGTGGGGTTGCGGTACTGCTGTTCTTTTGCGCTGCTGCCTGTGGCGGTGCTGCTATCCGAGCTGGGTGGCCGCAGCGTGGCAACTGCTGGCCAGGAGCCCAGCTCTGAAAGCAGAACTGCCGCCAGCAGTAGCGCGGAAGTAAGGATGGCATGGTATGTTGTTGCCACCTTTACTTGTGCATTGCTGTCTTCAGAACTGGGCCCTTGGTCAGCAGCCACCACTATCTGGCCTCCAACTCTGAAGGCAGCAGCAGAGAAGTAAGGGTGGCATGGTCTGGTATTGCCACTCTTGCTTCTGCACTGCTGATGGTGGGGCGCTGCCTTCAGAGCTGGGCATCTAGCCAACAGCCATGGCTCTCCGGCTGCCCAGCTCTGAAGGCAGAGCAGAAGTAAGGGTGGCAATACTGCAACTCCTTAATATAATCTTGTGGACCCCTTCCCCCCCCCCCCCCCGGTAATTCCTTTTTGGGTCAGGACCCCCAATTTGAGAAACGGTCTCCCCTGTAAAATTTGTATAGTATCGGATAAAAGCACACAAGACCAGATTTCAGTCTGTTAAACTGTTCTTCAGCGTTCGAAAGGTTGAGTCTCAAAATGTGGTATGTAATTTGGCATGCATGTTCATGGCTCTGCTGTAGCTATTTGAGCTAAAATTAGATATTTTGGTATTGGTTTTACATTTTCAAATTAATACTTTTATAAACAGAACTAAATCTTTTTGGTAGAATGAATATTTTTTAATATGGCAGACTTTTTGCAAAGCATTTATGGGGTAGAAGAATAATGTGACAGATGGTGTGGATTTATTAACTACAAAACTAAGCCACTGCAACCAAGAGGCATAAATGTATATAATTGTAGGTAGTTCTTTGTATTAGGTGTTTTTTGGTTTTATATAAATTCCTTAGATTTAGAGCAGATGTCAGATCCAACTCTTATGATGGATTTGATGACAAAGAAACATGATTTCAAGAGGTGCACCTTTTGCCTCACCAAATCTCCAGCCTCTGACAAGCAATCAGAATGTCATCTGCCACTGCTGAGAGACACTTGGCAAGGAATTGATCTGTATGCTCATCCTTCTCTAAAAGGGTCGACAGATGAGGCTGCCGAGTTTCTTAATGCAAAAAACTTGATCAGGCATGGAAAAAGGGGGGACCTTAAACAAGTACTGGTTCTATGAAGTTGTTTGGGTGCAAAAATCTGTAGAGTCAAAACAGATGGAGAGGGGTTGCTTCTGGAGAATACATCCTATAAAGAGGCTTCCTCATGGCAACAGACTCTTAAAGATTCAAGATCCTCAGACAAAGCTGGCAGAAGTTCTTCTGGTTTCTGGCAGCTCTCAAGAAATCATATGGCACTGACAGGAAGGAGTTTCATAGTACCTCAACTGATGGATGTCACCAGGCCATGCTGCAGCTGACCTCCCTCAAACCTCAGGGCTCTGCAAAGAAGGGGGAAAACCCATATTCAGCTCTGAGCTGGGTCATTTCCATCCTTCTTGAGATCTTTGTAGATCCCCTTGGCTTGATCTCCCCAAAACACCTCTGAGGGTTCACCAGTGTTCTCAATACCAAACTGTGATTACTTCCTTTTGGGCTCAGTGTCTCCTTGGCAGCTAGGTGCTGTGGGAATCTCTGTCCTGGGGCTTCTGCTTTGGTGCTAATGGATTTTTGGCTCTGCTGTGGGGATGCCAGCTTCATAGATTCCAAAGTCAGTAGGGACCATTGTGATCATCTAGTCTGACCTTCTGTATAACAGGCCATAGAACTTTCCCAAAGTAATTCCTAGAGCATAACTTTTAGAAAAACATCCGATCTTGATTTTAAAATTGCTAGTAATGGAGACTCCATCATGATAATAGGTAAATTATTCCAATAATTACCCTCGCAGTTAAAAAAATTATGCTTTATTTCCAATCAACACTGTACTCTTCATCAAACAAACTTGTAATCTCATCAAATAATGACATCAAGTTAGTTTGACAGGATCTATTTTCCATAAATCTATGTTAATTAGTATTAATTATTCTAATTTGAGTCCCATATCAGCTGCTGTATTATCTTGCCCTGGAATGATGACTGACAGGCGTGTAATTACTCAGATCATCCTGTTTATACTTTTTAAATATTGATGAAACAATAACTTCTGGTGTTCCAAGACTCACTGGAAAACAACATTCACTGTTCAGCAAACTCCTCAGTCAGCTCTTTTAAAACTTGGATGCAGATTATTTGGACCTGCTGATTTTAAAATGTCTAACTTCAGTAGATGCTGTTCAATATTTTTCTGATATACTAGTGGAATGGAAAGTGTTGTCATATCTTATGACTACATCTATTTTTCCCCTCAAATACAGAACAGAAATATTGATTGAACATTTCCTCAATTCTATTATTTCCATGTAGTAATGAACCGATATCATTGTAAGGATTCTTTTTGAGTCTATTATTCTTGAAAAAACTCCTTATTGTCCTTAACCCTGATGACCATAAAGTTCTCCTTATGGCCCTTGGCTGCCCTTACCAATTTTTTTACAATTCCTGGCTTCTGATTTATATTAATTACTATCAATTTATTCTTTTTGTTATATATTATTTTATTGTTTGTTTATAGCTGCCTTCACTTTCCCTCTAAACCAGGTCAGTTTTTAAACCAAGATGGCTTTCTTCCTTGATTTGTAGGTTTGTGGCTTTAAGATCTAGGAAAGTGTTTATAAACAATTCCAAATTATCACATTTTTCTGATTAAATTCTTCCTCACAGCTGATCTGGCTCATAATTTTCTTCAGCTTTGTGAAATTATCCCTTTCAAAGAACCGAGTGTGTGTATGTGTTTTATTGGTCTGTACTTTATTCTGTTTGCACATTATAAATGTGATCAGGTCTTGTATGTGAGCTACCATTAATTTTTAGTTCTGTGATCACTTCCTCTTTCTGACAAGTTGATGTCTAATATAGAATTCCCCCATGTTGACTGCAACACTTTGAGTTAGGAAATTGTCCTCTGTAATATTTAGAAATTCCAAGGATGTTTTAGCATTGGCAACATCAGACCTCCAGCACATCACTCAAATTGAAGTCCCCCATGATCACACAGCTTTTTTCCCCACACACATATTAAAGATAGGTAAATAAGGAGCCAGTCATCCTGTTCAGAAGTGTGATTTGGTGCTCTGATGCAGACACCAGCCAATACCCCATCTGGTGTTTATTTGTTAGGATATTGATCCGTAAGCATTCAGGATTTTCTTCCAAGTTATCAGTGACTAGGAAACAGGTAATGCCATTTTTGACATCGTGTCACTCCCTCTTCTCTTTTGTCTACTTGATCCTTCGTGAATAGGTTATGACCATTTATTTCAGGGGTGGCCAACCTGTGGCTCTGGAGCCACATGCAGCTCATCAGAAGTTAATATGCGGCTCCTTGTATAGGCACCAACTCTGGGCTGGAGCTACAGGCACCAACTTTCCAATGTGCCAGGGGATGCTCGCTGCTCTGCCACAGACCCTGCCCCCACTCCACCCCTTCCCTGAGCCTGCTGTGCCCTCGCTCCTCCCCTCCCCCCCCCGAGCCTCCTGCACACCACAAAACAGCTGATGGGGAGGGAGGGGGAGGTGCTGATTGGTGGGGCTGCCGGGGGGTGGGAGCTGGGAGCGGGGGGTTTGGGAGCTGATCGGGTGGCTTCTGATGTATTACTGTGGCTCTTTGGTAAATTCTGGCTCCTTCTGAGGCTCGGGTTGGCCACCCCTGATTTATTTTAACATTCCAGTCATGTGAATCATCCCTCCATATTTTTCTGGTGGCCACACCCTGGCCACTCGCACCTTTCTCTAGATGTTGGAATGCCACCCTGACCTCTTGTCTCTGGCGATTAAGAACAACAAGGCCTCCTCTGACTTCCTCTTCCTTTTTGATTGTTTGGTGGCCAGCTCCTTTCTTCCTTGAACCTGGGGCACAGATGTTCCCTGATCCTTGCTATCTAGGAACTCCTCACCTTCTCTGATTCTCAGTAGTACCTCTACTTGCCTCTCCAATCCAGTAATCTTTTCCTCCAGCGCAGCCACCAACCTGAACTTCATGCACAGGAAATCTCTTCTGGCTTCAGGCAGGAAAGAAAACATGGCACATCCATTGCAGGTCACCACTACTGTTCCATTGCTGGCCATCTTGAAATCACACGGAGCTGAACCTGGAAGGAAAGCCTCTTTCATGCCCTGTCTAAACTCTCTGAAATTCTCCTATTAGGTAACTCTGTTAGCGGCTCTCATGTACACCTAACAAATTACTTTTTATACCAAGTATCCCTGCTTAGTTCAGCTCTGCCTCTCACTACCATGGAGGATTAACTACTTGGTGACTTTAAACAACAAGGCTGATCAAAGCTCCAAGGGCATAACCATGTGGACCTTACCATGGGACCAGATATGAGAGAGGACCTCCTAGCACTGCTGCAGGTGCTCTTCATAATCAAACCTTGCACTGGAACTTCCTGGGACCTTCAGTTGTTTCGCTGGACCAATCATCTTACTCTTTTTCTTAGCGCTTCTGGGTATCAGACCCTGTACCACCGCCTTCTGATAAGTCATCAGCAAGAGTGGAGGATGAAAGAATATCCCAAAAGTTGGAAGAGAGCAGTCTCTTGATCCTAAAAGGGGGAAGGTTCTTGCAATGACATTTCAGTCACTTTCACCTGACTTTTCAAGGTCATCAGTGTTTCTGAACCCATATATTTTTATGTTCTCAGAAGAGGATGAGACTAGGAATAAGGGCCATGGATGGAACCCCCTTCAGCCTCCTCACCAGATAAGGGCATCCTTACTGCTTTGTCTTTCCCTCTGAGCAATGGCAGGTCAGGACCTGGTAGTCAAGATGGCATGTGATTTACATATTCTTTTGACAGCTTTCCCAAGTAAATCTCGTAAGCTTTTTGACATCCTGAGTTGGAGAAGAAAAGGGCAGCCCTCCCTGTCAACAGGGATTTTTCAGAGCCAGATGAGGAAGTCTGATGACTCTGTCAGGGTCTGAGGGAAGGTTTTGACCTGGTCCGTTGAACCATTGTTTTTCTGCTGCCGGTAGAAACAGCAGTTTGAACAAAGTAAGACCGTTTTCCACTCCTAGGGAAAAGGAATCTAAGCAGTTTAATAAATTAATAATCTGGAATTTTCTGTAACTCAGGAGTCACCCAGATGGACACCTTAGACATGTCTGTAATGGTATGCTGCTGTTTGGTAAATAGGCCACCTTTTGTGGGCATGTGTATTTTTTTTTTAATGACTACCCTCCTTTTACAGATCTTAATCTTTTATTCATTCCCTATTGTAGCCTAGTCCATCAGTAATCTCTGCTCTTGTCACTCTGTGTCTGGATAACAGCCTAGATAGAGAGGCACTGTTCTGATTTGACACATTCGAATAGTTCATGTATTCTCATTGCATAAATGTCTTATTTCTTAAGAGTTTTGTATAAATATATTGAGGCAGAGTAACAAATGTACAGATTTGCTTTGTTTCTCTCAGTAAAATAGCTAGTTTCATTTAGTTATCTTTAAGAAAGAAACCTTAAGTCAGAGCTAAATTAGCCCAATGTGCAAAGCAGATTTTCACTGTTTGGTCTCTTTTAGGTACAGTGTGTTTTGAAACCCAGTCACCAGAAAGATGGGCAGGAGCTTAGTGCTTTGCTGAATGCCCCTCACATTCAGGTAAAATTAGACAAAGCTGGTACTGTGCAATCTACATCATGTAGATTTTAAAAATGTTTTTGTGTTTTATTTCTTGCAAACACCTTAAAAACACTGGTTTGAAACTTGTTTCTTAAGGCTAAAAACTGAGTGTTCCTAGTATATATGGAAAATCTCCATGTGATTGAAAAACGAAAACTTATGTGTTTCATGGGGGACAAAATTCTAACTTCCTGCTAATGAAATTTGCTATTAAAATGAAATGCACACTTGGGGTTCAGTGCCAACCTTCAGTGTTTATGCACAAAGCAGAAGATTGACTTTAAACATAACCATTGGAAGAGTGAAGCTGCGCTGGGAGCGTGGGTATATAATACAGTATTATTTCCCTCTGCATTGTTGCCCAAAAACTCAATCAGCATTGGGGCTCCATGGTGCTAGGCACTGTATAAACACATAGGAAGACAGACTTTTGCCCCATACAGTTTACTATCCAAAATTACAAAAAAACAAGGGAAGGGAAAAAAGTATGGCATACAAAGTGAACAGGAAGATAAAGGCTTATGTGGAGGGAGAGTGAGACTGGCAACAGAGGCCCTGTGATGGGAAGCAGCTAAGATAAGTTAAAGGCCAACAGGCATTCATCAAATGCAAAATAATGTCTAGAGTTCAGATGGATTTAAAAAAAAAGGGGGGGGAGAGGAGGGGTTGCTGCTATTGGTGGCATTGAGGTGCTATGGAAGTATTAACTGAATAGGGGGCCCTGGCTGAGTGTAATGGTTCTCTGCTGCATCTGGCTGTTTTGGGGGAATCTTTGCTGTTCCTTTGGGATGACTGCTGGAGCTTGGAGACTGTGGAGTGGGGTGGTCTTATTGGGAAAGTGTTCCTTTTCCTTCCCAACTCTCCCCCCCCCCCCCCCCCAATAAAAAAGTGTGCTGGGAGTGTGGGGGAGTCTGAAACAAAAGGAATAAATTCCAGCATAATCACTACTGTACAAACAAGAATTGACAACTAGTGAAATTTACAGTTGTCCATTACAGAAGAATGTGATTAATGTGCATTGCTTGCAACTTATAAGTAAAACAGCTTCTACTGCATTTCTTGGCAAAGATTTAATAGTAGAGTGCTACAGTGAGGTCCCTTTTTATTAAAACTTCATTACATTTTTTAAAAATATATATTTAATAGTATACGCTGAACAAGGCCAAGTTTACTCTGACAAGCTGCACTTACATTTTGTGGCAGAGTCCCTAATCTTTGCAGTGCTTTAATGGAAATAATCAAAATACAGTGACAGCTTCAAACATTAAAATTGGAGGTTTTGTATTTAATTATATATGAAAATGAATTCAAGTGTTAGTTCTAATGACAAAATCAGTTTATTTTATGTTATCAGCGTATGTTCAGTAAGCTACAGATTGACAATATTGCCATCTTTAGGTTCAAAGTTAACATATGAAGTAAAATGGGGTATTGAGACCCCTCAGAGCCATTGATTCAGACTGTCAGCAAACTCAGGAGGACAGCACAAGATTAGTTTACATTCACTTCATGTTTTCCAGGTTATCATTGCAATCATCTCACAAAACTGAGTGACCGGGCAACAAAATGGCAGATGAAATTCAGTATAGATAAATGCAAAGTAATGCACGGAAAACATAATCCCAACTATACTTATAAATTAGCTGTTACCACTCAAAGAGAACTTGGTATCATCATGGATAGTTATCTGAAAACATCCACTCAATGTGCAGCGGCAGTCAAAAAAGCTAACAATGTTGGGAATTATTAGGAAAGGGATAGATAATAAGACAGAAAATATCACATTGCCTCTATATAAATCCATGGTATGCCTATATATTGAACACTCTGTGCAGATGTGATTGCCCCATCTCAAAAAAGATATATTGGAAAAGGTTCAGAAAAGGGCAACAAAAATTATTAGGGGTATGGAACAGCTTCCATATGAGGAGAGATTAATAACACTGGGACTTTTCAGCTTGGAAAAGAGACAACTAGGGGGGATATGATAGAAGTCTATAAAATCATGGCTGGTGTGGAGAAAGTAAATAAGGAAGTGTTGTTTACTCCTTCTCATAACATAAGAACTAGGGGTCACCAAATAAAATTAATAGGCAGCAGGTTTAAAACAAACAAAAGGAAGTATTTCTTCACACAACACACAGTTAACCTGTGGAACTCTTTGCCCGAAGGTGTTGTGAAGGCCAAGACTATATTAACAGAGTTCAAAAGAGAGCTAGACAAGTTAATGGAGGATAGGTCCATCAGTGGCTATTAGCAAGGATGGACAGGGATGCAAAACCATACTCTGAAATGTCCATAGCCTGTTTTCCAGAAGCTGGGAATGGGCAATAGGGGGTGAATCACTGCTCTGTTCATTCTCTCTGAAGCACCTGACATTAGCCACTGTCAGAAGACAGGATACTGGGCTAGATTGACTATTGGTCTGACCCAGTATGGCCCTTTTTATGTTCTTAATCATAAGGGCTAGAATATTAGCTTTTTTAAAAACTAAGATTCTGAAGTACACTTTCGTAGCAAGGGTGAATTCTGCAGCTGTGGAATATATCTGGCTCTCACTATGAATTAGTATAATTAAAACTTAACCATGCTATTGTGATAGATCATCTTTAGGATTTTTTAATTCATTTACTAGATAATTTGCACAATTTTCTAACTTGCAATGGGTATCCTCCTTAGTACAAATTAGTGAATTTCTGTTGTGCTTCATGTAGGTATGAAAAGCATGATTTCCTTAAACTGCATTGTCTGTTTTGTTTAACACTAGGCACTTTTATTAGCTCATGATAAGGTTGCAGAGCAAGAAATGCAGCCAGAGCCAGTGACAAATGAAAAGGTTTATGAGAACTTTGGCCTGTATGGAGGGGAGACAGTGAAAATAGTTCGCATTGAGAAGGCACGAGATATTCCATTGGTAAGTATTGTTACTTTGACAGCAGATCCCTTGCTCTGGAAGAAAATGAGGCTAGGACTGTCCAATTTACTTTTATTCTTCCAGACTCCCTTGTGGGGAAAGTTGTCCTAATAGTAGTGTTCAAACTTTTTTTTAATTATTATTATTGAGAGAGGTGTTCTCTTCATAGGTGAAGTAAGACACACACAAACTTTTTTTCCCCCTTTTTCAGGTCATTATTAATGTTTTGGAATTTTATCATGGATATGCAGTTTAAACTTAGAGCTAATAGTAATTTTGGTTCATGAAATAACAAATGTTTATGGGTGATGCAAATTTCTTATACCAAGGCTATATTAATTTATTCTAATATGGAAACCTAAATTGCTGCCATTTAGAACAAAGTCAGTAGTATATCTGTTGAAAAGTTAATGGGATTGAAAGAAGGCCTTCCTAAAGAAGGCAGTATCTCAGTATTTGCTGAAACTGAGTTTTAATCCTTGCTGTGCCAACAACTGCATTTTTAACCTTTGTCATGTTCTGTTTTTCATGTTCTGTATAAACATATTTGGAAAAAAGTTGTTTAAAAAATTTCAGTCATAATGTACAACTCAAATTCAATCACTGTTGAGCAGATTAGAAGTTCCTCTTTCTGCTTTATGAACTGAAAATCTATTTTTAAGTCAAAGCTTTAGATGTGTTCATCTAAGTTTGTTTTTCATTTGTAGTATATGAAATTTTATCCACTGGTTTAAAATATATGCAGTATATATCCATGAGTTTCATATTTGTTTTAAATTCAGATAAACTATTTGCAATTGTATAGGGTGCTACAGTGCGCAATGAAATGGATTCTGTCATCATTAGTCGAATAGTGAAAGGGGGTGCTGCAGAGAAGAGTGGGTTATTACATGAAGGGGATGAAGTTCTGGAAATTAATGGCATTGAGATTCGTGGAAAAGATGTTAATGAAGTTTTTGACTTGCTGGTAAGTGCGCCCCCTTCCTCCCCCCCAAGAATCTTAAAGTTGCCACTCTTTTTTTTTTTTAAAGAAGTTGGATCCAAACATCATAATTAAAATTTTAATTAGTTGCTAACTTTAATTAAGAAATGTATTTGTTTTTTATCACATTGTTAGACCTAGAGAATTTTTTCACATCTGGTCTTTTGTTGGCAAGTCAGACAAAGCAGTGTTTTAAGAGGTATGAAAATAGTTGTCTGAAGAAAGTAGTCCTTCAGAGTCTCCAGATCTCGATGGTCATCTTCATTAGGCTTCTATTCTCAGAAGTCCAAGCACTCAGTAAATCAGTCTCACCTACATCAGAGGAGTCTGTGGTCTTTCTCTTCAACATTACCCACTTCAGCCTCAAATGGTTCTGCCTCCAAGAAGCAGATTTGAAGGAGTGTGATAGCATGCCATGCTAGATCTGATTAAGACCAGTCTTTTGTTTCCTTCCTTCCTTCAAGGATAATTTTGTTCCAATCTTTGTCAGCAATGATATTTCTAATTTCTTTGTCACAGTAATATCAGGAGTGTCTTGTAACGATGTGAGAAAATTCAGTAGATCAATTAGATGGAAGTGTGATTTTGAAGCAGATGGGGAGCTTCTTAACTTCATTCAAGGTGGTAACAATGTTCAGTATCACTTTTATTAATATGGCAGCTGAAAAGATTTTTGAAACTGGAGGATAATCGCATTAGTAACCTGGGATAAATTAAAAGTCCACTTAGAAGTTATTTGCATATTGGCACAGAAGCCGATCAAATGTGCCCCTCTCAGCCATTCATTAGACTGCTGTGAAGGGACCCAAAACCAGGGCCCTAGGTACTTCAAGCCTCTGGAGCCTAAATGGAACCCAGCCATGCCCCAGTGTGTGTGGTCCTTAAGCACATTCTCAGAGCACAGAACCTCTGTCTGGACCCCCTCCTGAGAGCTGGAACCCATTGTCTAGCTGCCTATCCCCCTGAATGAATAGTGGCCCATCAGATTCTCCTGAAATGTGAACACACCCTCTCCCAGAATCCCACCAAAGATTTTGAGCCTTCTGGGTTGGGTTGTGTTTACTCTGTCAGAAGCCCTGTTGTAGGTGTGGTTTCCTCACCATCCCAGGGCATCATTTGAGTAGGGTTCAGAACTATCAAATCCATCTGCTGTAGGACATGGCTGGGGTTCCTGAAACATGAATACTTATTTCCTGATCTCGCCTCCTGTGACCTTGGTCCAACTGTTCTTTTTCTTCCTCCTGCTCCAACTTCCTGTGTGTTTCAAAGCAACGTCATTAACATTAAATATTCCCCATTGTCCCTGGTCTGGAGAAGACCTGGCACAATCTTGCCAGTTCATGGTGGATACACATACAGAGGCATTCCTTGATACAGCAATTTAGTGATACATTTCATAATATCATTTCATAAGGTATATAGACAGAACTCCAAAATCATCACATCTGCCAATAGCAGAGTGAAGGATTCTAGCTTTCCCTACAAGAAAAGACTGCTTCAGTTATAGATGGAGCTGGTAACTGGTGTCTATAGTTAAGATTGCCTAACAGTGTCCATTGTAAATCCCTGTTATAAATTGCTTATAACTTAAACTGTTTAGGCTATAACTTTCAGCCTGAATCTTGTCTGCCTCTACCTGAATCTTTTTTTTCCGAAAGTTTCAGCTAAAACTGTTCAGCTCTTTGAGAGAGAATTTAGAGAAGAGTACATTTGTCCAAGTTTAAAGAAAAATCTTACAACCATTTGATTCAAAAGCTCTTAAATATCCATATTTTTGTAGCAGGGACTTGAAATTTGTTGGGGGTGGAGCTCAAGCGAGGGACAACATTTGTCCTCCCTGCAAATTCCATCCAAAGTTATCCAAGTTATAAGCCTCTGAAAAATCAGTTTGTACATGCTTAATAGAGGTTTATAAGACTTTGGCAATATTGTGTTCTGAAGATTGTCTGCGAAGAACTTACTCCATACTCACATAGCTCCTACTAGGTGGAGTCATAGAATGGAAGATTGAATGTAGTATTGTGTAACTAAAGACTATATAATATTGTTATACACACAAGGGACTCGAGTTAGGGTTACATGGGCAACCTTAATGCTAGGATTTCTTAACTTTTGAGTGCTTGACTTTGAAACCTTTTAACATAGTTTTATTTATAATAACTTTCTGGTGTTTTTTCAACTCTAACTTTACAATCATTCAGCAGCTAATCCATGCAACATTTACAGAAGATAAATTTATTATCCTCATTTTACAAAAGTCCATACAACAAATCAATGTAATTTAGGATAGAATTCAGGAATTCCTGGCTCTAAGTCGCATGGAAGGGTCAGCTGAACTTTTTCTGTATAAATGATCTGCACACACTCCATGCATTACTTTCATAAGACCTGATTGTGCAAACATAACTGAGTGCAGTGTTTGCTACACTGTGTAAATCAAGTCCTAAGAACCGCATTGTCGCAATGATTTACACACACTGTTTATTTTAAGCACTGAGAGTTGACTTGTCAGTCAGTAGAACTATGTGGTGTGTAAATTGAAGTGTATATGTAAGTCTTTACAGGATTGGGACTGTAAGCTCTTTAGGACAAGGACTTTGCTGACTTTCTTTATAGGACTGAGCACAGTATCAGTGTTTAACAATTAAATATTTTAGCTGTTAGTGATATAATTTCTATGGATGATGGTTTTATGCCTTGACAGGTGAAGAAAATAATTTTATGTACTGTGACAAAGTTCCTCCTCTATCTTGGTGGGTCCTGCGCTTATTGGCAGATTTTCTTGCCTCAGAGATTCACCATGTGGGTTGGGGAACAGCTCAGAGACCTTCCCCTCTGGAAGAACCCACAGTCCAGGTCAATTGGGAGGTTTGGGGGGAACCCGGGCCTGCCCTCTACTCCGGGTTCCAGCCCAGGGCCCTGTGGACTACAGCTGTCTAGAGTGCCTCCTGTAACCGCTGCATGACAGCTACAACTCCCTGGGCTACTTCCCATGGCCTCCTCCAAATACCTTCCTTATTCTCACCACAGGACCTTCCTCCTGGTGTCTGATAACGCTTGTGCTCCTCAGTCCTCCAGCAGCATACCCTATCACTCTCAGCTCCTTGCACCTCTTGCTCCCAGCTCCTCACACTTGCACCACAAACTGAAGTGAGCTCCTTTTAAAACCCAGGTGCCCTGATTAGCCTGCCTTAATTGATTCTAGCAGCTTCTTCTTAATTGGCTCCAGGTGTCCTAATTAGCCTGCCTGCCTTAACTGATTCTAGCAGGTTCCTGATTACTCTAGTGCAGCCCCTGCTCTGGTCACTCAGGAAACAGAAAACTACTCATCCAGTGACCAGTATATTTGCCCTCTACCAGACTCCTGTACCCCACTGGTCTGGGTCTGTCACAGTACCTTTTGGTAATGTTTCAGTATAAGCAAGCATTCTCTTTACACTTATAATTAGAAACAGTGTTTTATAACTAAAAGAAATTTGAGTTCACCATGAACATTTTCATCTTTGTTTTAGCTCCTATATTTCTTTTCCAGTATCGACTGACTTATTAACAACTCGGAAGAGAGTGGCAGAATTGTAATCCTTGTAGTTCTCTAATTCCCCCATCTTTTTCTCAATAAAGTTGTATAGAGAAAATAATTTGTATGCACAACCAAGCTTTCTAGGCTTCCATCATCTGGAGATCATAGAATATCAGGGTTGGAAGGGACCTCAGGAGGTCATCTAGTCCAACCCCCTGCTCAAAGCAGGACCAATTCCCAACTAAATCATCCCAGCCAGGGCTTTGTCAAGCCTGACCTTAAAAACATCTAAGGAAGGAGATTCCACCACCTCCTTAGGTAACCCATTCCAGTGCTTCACCACCCTTCTAGTGAAAAAGTTTTTCCTAATATCCAACCTAAACCTCCCCCACTGCAACTTGAGACCATTACTCCTTGTTCTGTCATCTGGTACCACTGAGAACAGTCTAGATCCATCCTCTTTGGAGCCCCCTTTCAGGTAGTTGAAAGCAGCTATCAAATCCCCCCTCATTCTTCTCTTCTGCAGACTAAATAATCCCAGTTCCCTCAGCCTCTCCTCCTAAGTCATGTGTTGCAGCCCCCTAATCATTTTTGTTGCCCTCCGCTGGACTCTTTCCAATTTTTCCACATCCTTCTTGTAGTGTGGGGCCCAAAACTGGACACAGTACTCCTGATGAGGCCTCACCAATGTCTAATAGAGGGGAATGATCACGTCCCTCGATCTGCTGGCAATGCGCCTACTTATACAGCCCAAAATGCCATTAGCCTTCTTGGCAACAAGGGCATACTGTCGACTCATATCCAGTTTCTCATCCACTGTAACCCCTAGGTCCTTTTCTGCGGAACTGCTGCCTAGCCATTCGGTCCCTAGTCTGTAGCAGTGCAGAGGATTCTTCCGTCCCAAGTGCAGGACTCTGCACTTTTCCTTATTGAACCTCATCAGATTTCTTTTGATCCAATCCTCTAATTTGTCTAGGTCCCTCTGTATCCTATCCCTACCTTCCAGCGTATCTACCACTCCTCCCAGTTCAGTGTCATCTGCAAACTTACTGA
This sequence comes from Trachemys scripta elegans, assembly GCF_013100865.1. NCBI lineage: Eukaryota > Metazoa > Chordata > Testudines > Emydidae > Trachemys > Trachemys scripta. The sequence goes on along the minus strand of NC_048301.1, from coordinate 69,149,244 downwards.
GAGTGCAGTCCACGCCATCCTCCAGATCATTAATGAAGATATTGAACAAGATCAGCCTCAAGCTCTTTAGTCTTTCTTACTATGTCACTTTTCTGTAGTAATGCATGTATATTGGGATCATTATAAATCTTAACCCACATAATGATGCATTTGATTATAGGGCCTGGATTTTCTTGGAATTTGTATTGCACTTTGAAAACAGTAAATGTTATTTGTTGGAATCCCTAATTCAAACAATCAGTCAGGTATTTATGCTGTAGATTACTGGAGTCTTGTTTTTTGTTACAGGCTGACATGCATGGCACTCTGACATTTGTGCTGATACCCAGTCAACAGAGCAAGCCGCCTCCTGCCAAGGAGACAGTTGTAAGTGAAATTTATGTTAATCTTACAACCATTGGTTTTCACCCAGTGCTTACAAAGGTTGTGGGTCATTTTACAGGATGAAACAAAAGAAATTGATTTAGACCTCAAAGATTTGAGTAACACTGCTGAAAATAATCACAGGTGACTGCCTAGGGCAGTGGTTCTCAAGCAGGGGTCCGTGTACACGGAGATCTTCCAGGGAATACATCAACTCATCTAGATATTTGCCTAGTTTTATAACAGGATACATAAAAAGCACTAGCGAAGTCAGTACAAACTAAAATTTCATACAGACAAAATGAAAAAGTAAGTAATTTTTCAGTAAATAAGTGCACTGTAACACTTTTTTGTATCTTTATGTCTGATTTTGTAAGCAAGTAGTTTTTAAGTGAGGTGAAACTTGCAGGTACGCAAGACAAATCAGACTCCTGAAAGTGGTATAGTAATCTAGAAAGGTTGAGAACCATTGGCCTTGAGAATTCCATCAAAATGTGATCATTTGTGCTCAGTTTATGGCCTTGTCTATGCTTGCAGCGACATATAGAGTATATGTAACTACACACCACAATGGAAGACTTTTAGTGGGAGGAGGCAGTGGAGCCTTTCACTGGGGCAGGGAAAGGCTCCAGCAGCTCCCTGATGCTGGAATCTTTTACTGCAACAGGGAGGCAGCAAGACCCTACACTGCTAAAAATAGTGCAGACATGGGAGGCCCTGCTTGGGCACGTAGAGAGCTATGCAGGCTATATACACTAGAGTTCTGGCATGTCTGTACTCTACTCACCTAAGCAGTGTCTCACCATCTTCACCGCTGTTTATACCTGTGCTAGCTGGGCGTCCAGTGCCTGTACTCTACATGCTGCTGCAAATGTTGACGTACCCTATATAGCATTGCTTACTGTCAGTCACTAAATATGTACAAGTAAGAAATACTAAATCTAGAAATGCTTGTTCTTCTGAAATTTTCTGAAGTTCTATATCTTTTTTTTTTTCTTTTGAGAATATCCATTTGTCCATTACAGATAGGGGTTAGGGTTACCATTCGTCTGGATTCTCCCGGACATGTCCAGCTTTTTGAGTTTAAAAATAGCGTCCGGGGGGAATTTGTCAATGTCCAGATTCCCCCCATGCAGAGCACGGCTGGCAGGGCAGCCTGCCAGATCGAGCCACTTGCACGGGGCTCTGCAGCCAGAGCCCCTCCTCCACTTCCCCCCTCTTCTCCCCTGCAGCTTCGGATCACTCCCCTTCTCTCTCTCCCCCCCTCCACCTCCCTCTCGCATTCGCAGATCGCCGGCCATTCACATCGGGCCTCCAGCAGTCTGGAGCTCCTCCCCCTGCTCCCCCTCCCCTGCTGCCCAGCGTGCCGCTCCGCAGCACTCTGCGAGGGCGAGAACCAGGCTATGCGCTCCGTGGGGGAATGCGGCAGCGTGTCGGGCTCTGCGTGGAGCCTAACACGCTGTTCTGAGCAGCACAGTAAGGGGGCCAGGGGGTCGGAGAAGGGGCAGGGGGGTTCTGGAGGGGGAAGTCAAGAGACAGGGAGCAGGGGGAGGGGGTTTAGATGGGTCAGGAGTTCTGGGGAGGGAGTCTGTCAGGGGGCGGGGGTGTGGATAAGGTTTTGGGCAGTCAGAGGACAGGTAGGGGGTGGAGTCCTAGGGGGGCAGTTAGGATGGGGGGGTCCCAGGAGAGGGCAGTCAGGGGACAAGGACTGTTGGGGGGTTGGGAGTTCTGAGGGGGGCAGTCAGGGGGCGGGAAGTGGGAGGGGCAGGGCTAGGGAGGGGCTCCCACCATCCACCTTTTTGATTGTTGAAATATGGTAACCCTATAGGGGGTGGAATTAAAAAGTGGTGGGTTGTGCCTTAACTTGCAAAACTTATCTGAGAAAAAAAAAAGGGCAGTAAATGTCTGTCTCTAGCTAACGGTGTCTTGAGTTATCTTTAACTTGGACTATAGCAGCTTACATAAGGCGTTATGCAACATTTATTCAAAGATGAACAAAACCTTTAAATTGCAATAACATGGTATGAGACTGCTAAGCAAGTGTCACTTATAATGAAACTTCATTTATAATTCAGTAAAAATGAAATCTGTTATCTTTAATGCATTCCTATGGAGTTGTACTATTTTCATAATGAAACACAAATCTAGTTACAAGGAATTTTGGTCATTTGACGCTGACCAATCAGAATAGGGTTAATACTGCATTCACTACTCTTTTTATGTGCCTGTAGATTTTTTTGCTGTCATTGAAGGTCAGTAAAAGTAACCTGAGATCTATAATTATCACCTTAATCCAGTTTAAATTTCCAAAATATTAGTAAAACATCTTTCTGGGGGCTGAGCAGAAAAATGACAAAGAATAAAAGTGTTCTTTTAAAAAAAACAAAAAAACAAAAAAAGCTTGTGAAATCCTAAATAAATGATCAATGATCTGTAAATTTGGCACTGATGTGACCACTACTGGACTATTATGTCCACCATTTAAGGAGGATGTTGATAAACTGGAGAGGGTTTAGAGAAGAGCCACAAAAATTACTAAAGGATTGGAAAACATGCTATAAACTGATAGTGAGAGACTCAGTGAGTTCAATCTATTTAGCTTTACAAAGAGAAGGTTTAAGGGGTGACTTAATCATATGTTGTAAGTACCAGCAAGGGGAACAAAAATTTGGTAATGGGTTGTTCAATCTAGCAGAGAAAAATATAATAAGATACAATGGCTAGAAGTTGAGGCTAGACAAATTCAGACTGGAAATAAGGTAAAAAAAATTTTAACACTTATCAACCATAGGAACAATTTACCAAGGATTGTGGTGGATTCTCCATCACTGGCAATTTTTAAATCAAGTTGGATATTTTTCAAAAAGGAATTAATTCACAGAAGTCCTGTGGCCTGTGGTATGAAGGAAACTAAATGATTACAGTGGTCCCCTCTGGCTTTATAATTTACAATCCATTTTTTTTCTTGCATATAGTCATCATTGTGTTGAAAACTGTAATTCAGACAGTAATAAAACTCTGCTACTAATGAAGTGATCTCTTCCCCAAAAACATTATTTGACTATAAGCAGGTTCCACTGCACATACAATACTGCCTCTAAGGATTTTCTTTATCTTCATAAAAATAGGCGATTGACTGCATTTTCACATTCTGTAAAAGGAGTGTGTGTTCTCAGTTCTTCTCACCAACCTTTTCACCATGTATGGAACTACTGCGTGTATTCTGTGACTATAATTCTTATTTAAAATTTTACGTAGTAAAAAACAGTTGTATAATGGAAGATGGATGTTGCAGCAGCTGCAGTGTGAAGTGAGATTTTTGTTTTGTTTTGCCACACATAACTGACTAATATTACTTTGGTAAACTCCATTAATATAGATAGAGGCATGCTTTTCATCATACTAAAGTCCATAGTCTATCACAGTGGACTTTCAAACTGTTTGCAGCTTGGAGACAGGGTCAGACCAATCAACCTTCCTGCCAGTGACTATGCCCCTCCTCTGACGAGCCCACTAGTTTCATTTTTGCCTTCACAGAAATGGGTGCATGGTTCCAGGCCTTCCTGTCTTCAGAGCTTTTTAAAAAGACTTTTTTCCTATTTAAGGAACTAATTTGGCTACATATTCTCAAATTGTATTCCAGAATTACCTCCTTTTTGGCAAAGGGAATAGATTCCTTCCTTCCCAAAGATACTGTAGCAGTTGAAACCCCTGTTTACCTATACAGAATGCAGCATGGTGGGGAAAGCAAAAACGTGTGCCTCTTGTACCACTCCCTTCAGCTGTCTTAGTGGGGAGTTTTGCCTTGTCTGTGGGCAGGATCTAGCCTTTTCACAAGTTTAGAGCTCCTTAGCAGAAAGCTAACAGAATTCCCTTAGCACAGTAATTTTTGGCCCTACAGATATGTAGTCTGTCATGCACTACCCATGACAAACTACATATACCTCTGCCTAGGCCAGTTCCTTCTTGACCACTCCTAGAGAAGAAACTCCCTGCTGTGATTGGTCTTGTGTGGTTATTATAAGAACAGGCATATCTATTATACTTGTTAGCTAAATTCCTTATTAATTTGGCTGACACCTGGGTTTTGTGCTCTGTGACACCTAGCTTTGTGATGCAGTACATTTTCCAGTGCTTCGGGCTGTCCGCTTAGAGGGCCTCGATGTTCGGTTGCTGTAATGTTAGTGATTTGGTACACTTATTCTTGGCACACCTTTTCAGCACGCTTAATTTCTCTGCCACCCTGGGTATCCTGGATTTTACTCATCCATGCTTTAGCCTTCTTCACCTTATCATATATTCCTTATGTGGCTGATGCACCTGGCTCAACCAGGCCCGTGTGGCCAGTGGCAGCTGTAGAAGGCCTTTGCCCTGGTTGATTTTTCTCCAAAGAGAATTACCAGGAACTCAGAGAAATTATCCATTAGGGTGTAGACTTTGCCTTATGTTAGGTGTGAGCACCCTTTAATGCAGGGTATGGCTGCAAAGGCTGCTACTCTGAATGGATTCCTTCAGCTTGGCTGCAGACATCTAATTTGCAGCAGAAGAAATTCAAGGACCTGCTATATGCCAAAGAGAACCTGTTTGGGGAGCAGATGCAAGCCTCTTTACAGAGAGGTTAAATAACATACACACTAGTGTCCTGGGCCTGTGTCGTATCCCTCGTGGCCCTCATTTAAAAGATGCAAAGGAAAAGTTTCTCTTTTTATAAGCCATCTACAACTGATTTCAAAGGATCCCAACTCCAGGGTGGTCACCTCATCAGCTGCAGAAGTTGACTGGTTCTAAGCCCAGTTCCAACAAGCAGCAAAAGCTGTAGGGTTCCAGAATGTGTACCCTATGTGCTACTTTCAGTATCCTGCCAGGATATCCCTGCTAGGAGCAAACTTAAAAGCTTTTTACACCTAGTCGTCCCTGGCCACCTTGGACATATGGTGCAAGTTCAGTTCGGTGAAGCAACTAAATCAGGCTTTCAGGAATACTTCCAGGTTGTCGGTGTCCAAGAATGATCTCTGTCTTCTAAGTATCGGGGAAAAATGCTCCAGGAAATCCAGTCCCTCCTGGCAAAGACCGTCATTAATTTGTGCCACGTCGTGAAAAAGGAAATGGATTTTATTCTAAGTACTTCCTGATAAGCAAAAAAGCCAGGAGGACCCTGACCCTTCCAGGATCTCAAGGAATTAAATCAGTATCTGGTCAGAGAAAAAAATCTGAGCTAAGGGAGTTGTATAGGCTTTGTGATAAGAAGTGCTAACACAAGAATCGGAGTCCAGTGTAATGATGTCTTCAGAGAAGCAGAACTACAGATAAGTAGTCTTCCCTTTTAGCCAAAATTAAGTAGCAAAATTAGGAATTTGCATTTAAAAGTGCTACCAAAACCCCTACGTGTGTCTCCATTAACTGGATTGAATTATTTCACCTGAGTGTTTTAGGTGCATAGTCATTTGTATGAAAGGATTTTTATGCCTTCATCTTCAGTTTCTAAACTTCCCCCAAATTGGTAGTTTTATTTTCCCTATCATTATAGATACATTAGTAGTGCCGTCCATACCGGCATACAAGAGACTGACTCAAATATTGAAATTGCAACTTGTCACAATTTTTTTTTCTTTTGTCTCACAGCCAAAGGGGGAGAGTGTTTTAGGGGACATGAATCCTTGGAATTACTAAATATTTTTTCCCTTTTATTTTTATATCTCTTGTTTCCTAGATGCACGTGAAAGCACATTTTGACTATGATCCTTCTGATGATCCTTATGTACCTTGCCGAGAGTTAGGTCTGTCTTTTCAAAAGGGAGATATACTCCATGTGATCAGCCAAGAAGATCCAAACTGGTGGCAGGCCTACCGAGATGGAGATGAAGACAATCAGCCTTTGGCAGGTCTTATCCCAGGTACAGTGCAATGTAACCAAAACACAGATGTGCAGAAGTTTTGAGGTGCCATTGTTTGGAATACAAGCCACTACAGCAAGTGAAAAAGTCTTAAAAGAGACTTTTATATCCTGGAGTTTGGCTGGTTAAATGTCCATCTGTTGCTTGAATTTATTTTGAGCAGAGAGAACCACTATGATGGTTTTATGATATAGAAATTAATTTACAGGTTCAAAAATAGTTACCTATTTCTTAGCAAGCAGGTGTTAATTTTCTCAGATAGGCATCCACTGGTATGTCTGCCAATCACAGATTAGACCTGATCATTCCACCAGTTTTTTTCTTTTTTCCCTTTGAGTTCAAATTTCCTCTGGTGTCTGCTACAGCAACACTTGCACTTTAACCCCAGTTTACTCTTCGCACTCTGAGAAAGCAAATTTAGGGTCAGTAAATACAGAGAGCAGTAGATAGAGAAATTCCTCTTTCAGACTGCTGGAAGCCTCAGATTAATTGGATTTTCAATCTTTGGAACCAGTGTTCACCTTCCATTGTGGAGCATCAGCAAGAGAGTTATTTATTAAGATCTTATCTGTTACACCCGTGCAATGCAAATCCATTGGCAGCAATATGGTGAACAAGAAATAATTTTGAAGACAGGTGTTTCACAAGGGTAACTTCATTACTTTGTGATGTTTGCATGAGATGAAAAGGAACCCAGTTTGAGTCTTTAAGTCCAGGCTGATTTTGCAGGGCTGGAATTTATTTGGGGAAAAAAACACAAAACACATTTTTTACTTGCAGACTGAGCATATTTAATATGAAAATCATTGAGAAACAATGCCATTCTTCTATAATCGCTCTTCAAAACAGAATTGCTCAGAGTGATACTAAGGATAGACTCCTCTTCCTTGAGAGGTATATGTTGGGAACGCTACAGCAGGGGTTTTCAAACTGGGGGTTGGGACCCCTCAGGCGTCGTAAATCTATTACCTGGGGGGTCGTGAGCTGTCAGCATCCCAAGCCCCGCTTTGCCTCCAGCATTTATAATGGTGTTAAACATATAAAAAAGTGTTTTTAATTTATGGGGGGTGCGGGGGGTCACACTCAGAGGCTTGCTATGTGAAAGGGGTCACCAGTACAAAAGTTTGAGAACCACTGCGCTACAGTGAATGACAGTTTTCTAAATAACTTTCTCCTTTTATAAGTGTTTGCATGGTACTTCTCAAAGAGCTGACTCCTTCCATTTAAGAATCATAGACGTTAAAGATGGAAAAATCGTATTGGATCGTCCAGTCCCTGTCCAAATATCCCTTATTTTGAAGGATTACACTTTAGTCAATTACCTACATTCCACACAAATTCACCATCTCCTTACTTTCATTGTTTAAAATTATATACATTAACTGTAGTAATGGAACTGAGATTATAGAAAGTTATTTACCCTAAAAGAATGAATTCCATAGATTTAAGTTTCATGTATGACACATTGTCCCTCATTTTGGATCTTTGTCACACAGTGTGTATCACTTGGGCCATAGCAGATTGAGAAGTATGATAATGTAGTTGTGTAATTCTGAGAAATTAGTTAAAGAAAACTGGCATCTCGCTTGTCAAAGGAAATAGGCATTGTTTCCCAATGCCAACTGCTTTTATGTACCTTTTTTGTACATTAAGGAAAGAGCTTTCAACAGCAAAGAGAAGCAATGAAGCAAACCATAGAAGAAGACAAGGAGCCAGAGAAATCAGGTTGGATATATATTCTAAACAAAATTTCTGAACTGTTGTACCAATGTTAATTCAAGTGGTGTCTCTGATGTTTTGGTATCAAAGGCCCTTTCACATGTTTTTTCACATGCACGCTTTTTTGTACAGCATGGCTTCTTTCAATGTTCTGCTCTACCAGCTCCATAATGGATTTTAACTTTGCCCTGAACTTAGATACCAGTTCAATTACAGGTTGCCCTTCTGGGTCATTGTTCCCTTCCCATGAATCTGACCAGATCTAGTGGGCCCTCTGACCTTTCTTCTGTATAAGAAATTGAAGAGGGAAACAAACAATAGGTAATGCAATAGCATGTCCCAGTCCCCTGCCTTTCTATGTACATACACTGTTAGCATGAATTTGAGTGTCCCATTAAATCTTTCAACCCATTTGTTTCTGGGAGATATGGGGTAGACTTTAATTGTTTTAGCCCACACCTTTTAAACAGTTGAGAGAGTATGTGGGATGTGAAATTGGACCCATGAACTGGCGGTATTTCTTTTTGGGGAAAAAAAACACTCTAACAACTTTGAAAATTAGTGCAATTGCAGACCCTATATTTCTTTTCCAGTATCGACTGACTTATTAACAACTCAGAAGAGAGTGGCAGAATTGTAATCCTTGTAGTTCTCTTCCCCCTTCTCCCCCCCCCCCCCCACTGAGCCCCAACCACCTTCACCTGGACCCCCCTGCAGAGTCCCATTACCATTGGACCTAGAACCCCCCAACAAGCCCCTGTGAATCCAGGTCCCCCTTGCACCCAGATCCCCCACTGAGCTTCCTGCAGCCAGATTGCCCCACACTTGGATATCCCCACGCTAAGCCCCTCCACACTTGGATCCTGCCTTGCTGAGCCTGCCTGCCCACATGGAGGGGCAGGGCCATGGGGTGATTGTGGAGCAGGCTCAGTCCTTGTGCTGTGTTGGAGTGGGTGCAGCCTCACCACTGAATTCGTTTCCTGGGAGGATTGAGGGGGGAGGAGCTGCATAGTGATTTCCCACCTCTGTGCAGCCAGTGGCCTGTGCTCCCCACTGCCATGCTGGAGCCTCCACATTTATTTGACAAATTATTTTTTGGCACAGAATGACCTCAGGAGTACCTATCCCCACCCTCAGGCTATCAGGAATTGAAAGAAAGGGAGATGGGTTTCAAGGAAGTCACAGCAGGCAGGCAGGCACCACCTACTTAATGGTTAATATGCCATTAAAACTACAGAACTACTGTGTTGGGAACATCTCTGAGACAGGGCAAAGCGCGCAGTGAGTTTGCATGCTACTCCCTTATCCACTGTTGCCCCCATTCCCGCTTCTGTTCAGATGGGGGGGAGGCACATGGGGGAGCTGATCTCTCACCCATTTATCTCCTGTGCACCTGCCTGGAACCAAGCGAGTGAAGCTTCTGAGCCAGGGGAGCAAGGAGGACCCTTACCTGCTGACTAGGAAAGGGGACACAATTTAAAGGTCCCCCTGCGCCCCCCCCAACAGCTTAAGTCACTCCTCCCCCTTCCCAGGCCGCCTCCCCCTTTCCCTCAGTTCCCCTGTGGGAAAGCAGCTGTTCCTCTACTACCTCTCCTTGCAGAGCTGAAGCAGCAGCCCCTCCCTATAGCTTCCAGCTATTTGTTTGCCTCTCCACAGGGGAGAGGGAGAAGGCTCATCAGGCAAACCCTGGCAGAAAACTGGGGGAGGGGGGTGGTGGTATGTGACCCTGCTTCCCTGCAGAGGGGGGCATGCAATGGGCTGGGATGGGAGCAGGCTGTAGCGCCCCTGGTTAGCCTGGTGCTCACCTGTGCAGAGCTAAGTGTGTGCTCCTGCTGACAGTGCTGGTGGAAAGAGCAAGCCCTTTTCTGGACAAGTGGGGCAGGTAATGTGTCTGTCTCTCTCTCTCTCTCTCTCTCCCTGGCTGGCTGGCTGCCTCCCTAAGTCCAGGTGGCTCTTGATCGGCAGGTCAGGTCAGGTGGGAGGTATCAAAGGCGCCTCCTTCAGTACACTGCCCTGGGCGATTGCCCTGAGTGCCCTGGTCACAGGCTGACCCTGCAGGCCAATGTGGTGAAAACCTGGGGTGCCGTTACAAGCAGGGCACCTTTGAAGCAGGGGCATCTCCTCCTCCTCTCCCCCCACTGCTCTGCTGTTGTGCTGCTCCCTGCCTTGGAGCCAGCCCTGACCAGCTGCTCCTGGGAACTTTCCTGTCTGCTGGGGAGAGGGGGGATGCTGATGTCAGAGTGTCCTCCCCACCCTTGCCCATGTACCCCATCTCCGCAGAGTGGAGGGGGGGAGGGGACAGGGCTCAGGAGTGAGATGGCTTAGGAGTGAGACTCTGTGTGTGTGTCTCTCACACACACACACACACACACACACACACACACACACACACACACACTTTGTATTGTTATTACTTCTTGGTATTTCCTGCAATGCACGTAGTCTCCGTAATTTTTATTCTTTCAAAGTTAAGGATTAGAGTGCCATTCTTTCAGTTTTTTGACTGGTGTGTGTATTTCATAATTTTATTTCTCTCATCTTTACATTTAATTCTTTGAGTAGTGAGTTCTAAAATGCCTAACCTGTCCTGGCTGGAGTAATTATCATTATTACTTTTATTATCATATTGTGCTTTGTCATTCATTATTTAAAGTGGTACAATCAAATAATAGTATCCTTCTATAATGTAAATTTAGCTTGTACTAACAGTGCCAGTTTAAAATACATAAGCTAAACACATAACTTTAGACACTGGGCAGATGAAGGTTGCTTATTTTCAAATTATATTTTTAGTTGTATCTGTAAAATAACTTAAAATTTGCATGAAAGTAAATGCAGTTCCAACTATGATACCAGTAGCAATGATGGAGTCAAGTGCTGGTGAGTCATGTACATTATTATGATCAGTAAACATAAATGCCAAAATCATTAGAAAAACAAATTCCCTTTCTTAATAAAAGTGGTGGGGGGGACCTTAATCACGTATGTTAAAATTAAGTATGTTTTTTAGTGGAATGAAAAACTGACTAAAATAGAGTAGATAATGGCAGTAACACAGTGTGTGTCTGTTTGAGAAAGTAAGCAGATTTTATTTCTTTTTATTTATCTTTACGAAATATACTGTACGAAGTATCAACCATGGGTTTCTTATGTGTGAAAGCTCCAGAACTGATACCTCAAGGCTTGGGATTGGGAATATTTTGCTATATTATTTCCTGATCTTTTACATATGAACTTTAAATGTGGCTTTAATTGGAGTTTCTTTTTTTTTTTTCTTTTATATAGCAGTTAGCTGACAGGAGCATTATATCTAACTCCTAAGTTATCTATTAAAAAAAAAAAAAAAAAAGCTAGTTGTTAGATGCCTAAGTAGTCGCTGGAATCATGGTTAAAGTTTCCTCCCACCCTGTAAAATCTGAAATGGTGCCCTGGTGAGCCAGGAGTGGCCAGAGGGCTGCAGGAAGGCCATGGGCTCTTGCAAGATGCCACCCTTAATTCTACGCTGCTGCTGACGGTGGCGTTGCTATCAGAGCTGGGCGCCCGGCCAGCACTCACCAGTATCAGGCTGTCCTGCCACTGCTTAAATTGGGTCAGGGCTGAACTCTGTCATCTCTTTCAATACAAATTAAATACTGGGGGAGGCAGTGGGGCCCAGAGGTGATGGAAGGGGGGAGCCTGTGGGAGCCAGGGATGATGGATGTGGATCCACAAAATACAAGTGTGCCCAGGGTGCCATTTTCACTAAGGCCGGCCCTGGATATAGTTGAAGTTGTAGTACAGATCATGAATGCATTTTTCTATGTACCTAAATATGTAGATTCATAACCATATGTAGATATGTCCTAATGAGCATTAAGTTCAGAACATGACAAGGTTTCATAAAAGACCTTACTCAATACACTTTTACAGTACCATAATACAGTATGCAGTCAGTTGGTTCAACTGCTCATTTTTGGGGTTTAAATCTTCTGTTCTCTCCTTGGAGTGTCTGGACTCTGATTGTCACAGGGACTCTGGAGCCTTGTCTACATACAGAATTTTAGGAAATTCTCCCACCTCTTGATCTAGCACAGATGGGATAATTCTCTGAAATTCTTAATGTAGGCAAGAAGTTTGTGTAGGAACTTGTTAATACTCAAATGGTGTTCTCATAGCACATGCAGATCTCATTGGAGTAATTCAAGAGCTGCAGGAGATGAGCCTCTCGTTCTCTCTGAGAGGAATTTCATCCACCACCCCTCAGTTGCTAAAATAGTGACAGAGGTGGGTTAGAAGAAAACTTCTAAAGATCTGTGTACTCTGAGACCACCTTAACTAGACACGGGTGGATAAAGTCTGCTCAAAGCAACAAAGAGGAGGTTCTTATCAACTGTCTTGTATGAACTCGCAGGGAGATAAGGTATATTAAGGCAGTCAGAGAGTAAGAGTTTATAATAGTCAAGACACAAAATAAGAGTGTATATATGGTCAAGAGTTTTTAACAGTAAAGACCTAACAGAAAGGATGGCCCTTGGAAATGTGGAAGAAAAAGTAGGAGTATTTTATGTACTGGATGTATTAGGTAAGAGAGCAAGAAGAGTTAGATGATCTCAGGTTATGAGTCTGAGCAATGCAGGAGGCTCTTGATAGCGTGTTAGATTAATCTAATAGTACATATCTATAATCTATAGAAACTTATATTTCTTAATTTACTTAAAATACAGGTAAAATATGTAGAAAGACAAAATGTATCCTACCATCTTTAAGTACACAGCCAGAAAAAAGAAGCTTTGTTTTTATGTATAAGCATTTCTGATTCTAGCGATTTTTAATTTGACTTTCAGGAAAACTCTGGTGTGCAAAGAAAAATAAAAAGAAACGGAAAAAAGTTTTGTACAATGCCAATAAAAATGACGGTAAGTAGTAACCCTGCTGTGAACTGTATGCCAGTTTTAGAATTATCTAGTTAAAATGGCTGAACATTCTTTACCTTGCTATAACAATGACAAACCCATTTCTTATTATGTGCTACATAAAGCTTGTCCCTGCTATTTCTTATTGAATGTTGTATGCATATTCAATACGAGACTGAAACTGTGACCCCAGAAAGTTCTTTCCAGTGGAGTTCTATATACAAAAGTACCTCTGGGATTCATGATAAATGCAAATTAGATGTATGACAAAGTCTGAAAAAAAATTGAATTTTGGTTATAAATATAAATGCCAAGAAATAATTGCCGAATTACTATTTCTTTGTTAGAAACCTAATTTATAAACATATCAGCAGATTTGTTCCCCAAACCCATGCCAATAGGGCCTGGCAGAACACTTTCTTCTGACAGGAAGAGGAATGTATTTTATTGCTTAATAGCGCAATCCTGGAAAAATAAACAGAGGCAATAAGATCTCTCCAATTCTCAGCCACAAGGCTGATATACCGGTCAGAGGGACTCAAGAGTGAGAAGTGCACAGCGAGAAGGGAAGAGAGATGGGTTTCCCTAAGCTCCTTACATTGTGTGTCAGGCTCACGCTGCAGTTAATACTGCCATATAATAGTAATGTTGTTGTACCCATGTTGGTACCAGGATATGAGAGACAAGATGGGTGAGGTAGTATCTTTTATTGGACCAACTTGTGTTGGTGGAAAAGAGAAGCTTTTGAATGCCACAGAGACCACTTAAAATGAAGTGGGAAATTAACATCTCTGCAGTCATAGGACAAATGAGTTAGTAGATTAAAAATTGTTGTAGTGAGCCATAAAAACAGTGCCTCCATTGAGTCCATGATTTTTAGTGTCTAGTAGAGTTGTGAATTCAAATTCCCAGCCTCCTCTTTTGAAGGGGTTTTGTAGGTTTTCTTGGAGACAAGGACTGAGAGATCGGAGACGGAGTGATTGCTTTGTGAAAAGTTTTCACCCACAGGTAATAGGATGTTGGTCTTTTTAGCATATTTCTGTGAGTTTATTTGAGAGGATAGATAGTTGTTGCTGGGGCATTTGATGCACTGATGAGGTACACTGCATGTTGTGATTGGCATATTAGAACCCATAGATCTTGAAAGGTGTGTTGTGGGGGGTATTAATCATCGTAACCATAGAAATAGGACTGCAGGTTTTGCATCTGTTGGTCTGACAGGGTCTGGTGCTGCTTGAGTTAGTGTATTCTGGTCTGTGGAAAGCTTGCTTCTGATGATGAGCTTAGAAAGCGGGGGGTCTGAGTTGTAATTGTTTGATACCCCATATGGAGTAGACTTGTGTGGGATTTTTTTGTTTGTTTTCCTGTACTGAAGCAGGTTCTCTTGAGCATATTCTGTAGTATCTTAGTGCCTGGCTGTAGATAAGATTCCTCGTTGTATCTGGGATGGTTAATGGATGTGTGGAGGTAAGTGTGATGATCCATGGGTTTCTTGTTTCATTTTAAGTGATCTCCTGCAATGTGTTAACCCCTTATGCTTAACAATCTGTCCCATCTTCTATTTAGCTCTGACACTCTGGTTACCTTTTCCACACCTGAAGAAGAGGTCTGTGAGAGTTGTTTCAATAAAATAGTATCTCACCCACCTTGTCTTTGTTATGTAGTAATAACATCAGTCATGTATGTATCTGGTTGTCTTTGTTTTAAATAATGTTTCTCATGAGTTTTGTGTTGTTTGTTTTTCTCTCTGAAGATTATGACAATGAAGAAATTTTAACCTATGAGGAAATGTCACTGTATCACCAGCCAGCAAATAGGAAAAGGCCCATTGTCCTGATTGGCCCACAGAACTGCGGCCAGAATGAACTACGTCAGAGACTAATGAATAATGAAGTAGATCGCTTTGCAGCTGCAGTTCCTCGTAAGTTTGAGGGGAGTATGTGACGCACCAGGGTACAATTCAGACTAGTGGAGGGCTGTCACCCCTGCCCTGCAACCTTGGGTGCCTTAAAATGCATTGCTGAAGTAGTTCCCTCCTGGGCCCCTCACAAACGGCCTTCTAGCATGCAAGCCACATCCTGAGTGTCCGTGTGGAACTGCAGCCTTCCAGTTACACCCTGGCTCTCAGCAGCCTCTGTTATACTGACCCCAACACACTTCCAGTCATGGATTTTCCCCAGAAATGTATGTCCTGTACTGCCTAGCCTTCTCCTGGATGGTATAAATATACTAAGTCCATTATTCCTTTAAGGGAATAATATGCCATTTTATTACCTTAAATAGTTAGTGTGTGTTTAAATTGAAGTGTCTGGGTATTAGATGAAACAAGTTTACCAACTACAAAGAGAGATTTTAAGTGAATATAAGTAATTCATAAAAGTTAGAAATGGTTACAAGAAAAATAAAGATAAAATGCTTACTAGTAAGAAGCTATCTTAGTTGCAAAGCAAACTTTCTCACCACATGCTCCAGTAGATTACTGACCATTTTCAGGTCAGGGCCCATCCCCAAAGTCCAACAGCTGTTTCCTTTTGTCTTCTCAGGTGCAGAAAAAGAGATGTGCAGGGAGTGGGGGAGAGGGGTCCCTTCGCGGGTTTGTCCCTGCTTTTCATAGTTCCAATCCCCTTCTTGAAGCCTATATCCAGCTGAGAGCTGGGAGACGCACTCTGTGTGGAAGAATATTCCCTGCTGGGGTTTTTTCTTTTCTTTCCTGTTTGAACTTCCTTTGTTTTCCCTTCCTGCTTGATGACTCTGTTTACTGCTTAAATGCAAATAAAGGCAAGCACACATTCCTTCATTTAGGACAGACCTATTTGCCAGCTTTTGCTTGGGCAGGGCTATGTGATTTGGAACATTTGTACAGAAAAGTCTTAAAGCTTCACATACAGTGTTGCCACATATATTTTATTAGGACAATACTGACCAGCAAATTGAGTTTTCAAATGATACCTTACATGGCATACCTTGTTCAAAGATTATTACAGTAGTTTGTAGGGTGTGAATACAGGGGTGTGTTCCATCAGACTGTATAACCACCAGCCTACATATACCCTACAACCAGATCACCTCAGGCTATGATCTTAGTGAATATTGCAAGCTAAGCAGGGTAAGATCAGTTCTGAGTTAGAGGATCAGTAAAGATAACCTTTGTGTGCAGAAAGTGGCTTTGATAAGTCAGTACTGGAATGGTGCCATAACATGGTGTTAGGTGCTGCTGGAAGTGCTTTTTTTTTTTTTTTTTTTTTTTTCTTCTCCCAGATGGGACATAAAATTGGGACACTTACAGTAGTCAAAAATCCCATGGAACACTTCACAATAGTAAGTGATTTTAACATGGGGGTCCTGGCTAAATTCAAATTTGGGATGATTATACTGTGCTTTCCTAACTTCCCCCTGCAGTTTCCATTGAATATGATATTCTCCACTACGTGTCCTGAATTATGTTGCTGTGTGTTGTTAAACAGCTGGAGCTTTCCATCCAAAGTGGCTGCATAGTGAAGGGATTTCTTTTCTAGTTGGTAAACAGTTTCCAGATCATTCTGGGTGAAAAATCACTAAATGCAAGATCAGTATCATACAATTGACATAGACTAATCTGTTTAAAGATATTTATTTTTGAAAAGAGAATAGCTGCCCTTTTGTCTAATTGGATATTGCATTGTACTATAACCTGAAAAGGTGTATTACTCCTGAACAATTTGGAATTTGAGAAGTACACCATTTTTTCTCAACGTCAGTTTGGCTGTTGTTAATTTCAGATACCACTCGGAGTAGGCGAGAGAATGAAGTAGCTGGCAGAGATTACCATTTCATCTCACGGCAGGCATTTGAGACTGACATAGCTGCAGGGAAATTTATTGAGCATGGCGAGTTTGAGAAGAATCTGTATGGTACCAGCATAGACTCTGTGCGGCAAGTAATCAACTCTGGCAAGATATGCCTTTTAAATCTCCATACACAGGTATTACATTTCATTGCAGTAGTTGTTATGAAAACTGAACATGTTAATGAAGGAACTACATCTGGTATTAGTAAAACCACACTGGTGGCCTGTGTGAAACGAACACCTGATCACAATCCATTTCCTATTAATCAGTTTGCAGCCTGTTCAATCCCTAGGGCAGCCCCTTTTATATATTGTTCAGGCATTCTGGCAGATAAAGTATAGGAAGCTTGTATATCTGCAGCCTGATCCATATCTGTTCTGTAGATAAATAGTACTTGTGAAAAGTGCTCTGGAAACTGAAGCCCCAAGTACTTTTAACTTTTTTAAGAAGTGTTGATAATGCCCACCTTCCCCCACTGGCTTGGAATGCTCTTACTGTCTGGACTCTGAAATCTTGCAGATGGTGGAGTAGTTTGGGGATGGTACCTCTCTTTTCAAACTAAGGCACTGATTAGCAAGGGAGTGCTCATGCAGTCCCCAGAAGGAACAGCTCTAGCAGGTGGAATATACAGCAATACTTTTAATCAACTCCAGTTACTGCTATGACCTCTTTTTAGCCTTTGCTACCTTGTAAAATTACAGCAAAGGCTGTAAAATGTTATGAGCCCTCCTGCCATTGTTCCACAGAGGGCAATGAGTTTGCATCACTTCACTGTATGTGTGTGTTTACCTGGGGATAAATGCAGGTGAAATAGGATTGATAGCGTGAATGCTCAATAACATACCATCTAAACATGGGCCTGTGCTAGTGCTTTAATTGCATGTGGAATAAATCTGTGTAGTTGAGACCCTTGACTTAAGTGAAAGTTGAAGGAAGGATGTTCTGTACTTTGCGGGATCAAGCTTTTTTCATTCTAAACATATTTTGAAACATGGTGAAACTCAGCTCAAGTTGAAACTCAGCATGCAGTTTAGAGGGGAAACTTTCATCAAATGCTTGGAAAGGGGCGGTGGGGTTTCCTCCAATTAAATGAAAATAACTTTAAAAGAAAAACTATTTAAAACAAAAATCTAGTGGTTTTGAAATTCAGAATTTTTTTCACTCCTGAAATTCATATGCTGGTGGGATTTATTTCAGAGAGACAAACATGGGTAGGTGCTCACTACGGTGATGAGTGCAGTATAAGAACTTGTATAGAGTAGAATAATTGATCTGTAATGTGACTGAATATTTTGTGCTGGTTTGGTTCAGGGGGAAATTAACTTGCAATAGCCAAGGAGTTATGATTAGCAAAGTACTTACTTCACTTGTCTAGTAATTAACTACTTTAAGAAATAACATTTATTTTTCAAGAATCTACCAAGGGATATTTAAGGTGGTATAAAATTAGAGCTGGTTGGAAATTTTCCAATGAAACAGTTCCATTGTAAAATGCCAATTTGTCAAACCCAAAATATTTTGTGAAAACCTCTCAGGTTAGGTAAGTTGTTGGCAAATCAAAGGCAAGGTTCTGATGGAGCCATGGGAAACCTGCCGGCTTGCCGGTCCACTAGGGAGCCAGGGTATTAGAAGTTCAGTGGCTCTGGGACAGCTCCAGCCTATGAACTGCCACAAACCTGAGGACCTGGTCTTGCAGGTTCCATGGCTCTGGTGCAGGCAGACATGCCAAACTTCCATGCTCCCTGCCTTGAAGCTGGGAGCCTGAAACCCATAGGAGCTCCAGCTCTAACCAGGGCTTGACTTCCAGCTCTACTGAAGGGAGCCTGGAAGACCTTAGAACACCTATTAACGCTGGGGCTCTCAGGCCTTCCAAGCTCCCGGTTGCTGAACCTGGAAGACCTGGGATTCGCTCCCAGGATGTGCAGCTCTGGGTCTGCTCTACCATGCAGACTGCCCCAGGCTGGGGAGGTCCACGTGGCAGGGCTGCCCCAGAAACACAGACGCCACTACTCTAATAGCTGCTAAGTGAAATTGACATTCTTGTTGGTTTTACTCAGCCACTGTCAGGGTACTGGGGAGCAGATTTCATTTAGAAAACACCATATACCAGTCTTTCTGATTCATGAAATATTTTGGGGATTTCTAATTCGCTAGAAACTTTGAAACAACTTGAATTCATTCCAATTTGGAACAAAACCAAATTTAGAAAAAGCAAAACTTCCCGCAAATCAGAAATCCCATTTTTGGTCAGCTCTGTGTACAGTAACCAGAGCACATACTTTATTTAATAACAGGTAAAACTGCACATTAGAATTTAACTTTTAGTAAAACCAAAAGGATTTGCCAGGGCATTTTTATAGTCTTGTTATGCCAGCCACAGTATCACATATAATTGTCCTGTATTTGTTAAGCCCATGTGTAAAATAGCAATTAGATAATCAAATACAAATAGTGGAAAATCACATTGGTGTAGTTACAAAAGAATTACTTAAATGATTTCCATTATTTGTTTTTAACTATATACATTTGGAGAACTTTAACCCTATTTCAGAAGTTTAAAAAGTCACAGTTACACTGACCGTGCATTCCAATCTGGGTAGTGTAATACTTCATATTTCTCTAGAATGGTCCATGAGAGAATCTCAAAACACATCATTAAAAATTAATTACACTTCTTAACACACACTGTGAGGCTGGTAAGTGATCTTATTTTGAAAATGAGGAAGCTGAGTCACAGAGAGGTGATGACTTCTCCAGGGTCACAAAAAAGGAAGTCTTTGAAGAGCCAGAAATAGAATCCAGTCCTCCTGACTCCCTGTCCTGTGATCTTGCCACAAAACTATGCAAAATGGATGCTTAGCACATCACTAATGCACTTGGTGTGTCTTGGTAAGATAAACTGTGAGAGGATAACGAGTTTGTTTTTCGAATTTTAAGGTTAATGCTGTGTATGGAATTTTTAACAGTATGTAACAGAACACATTATATACTGGTTCTCAGTTGTATATGGAGAAATTGCAACTGTAGTTTAAGACTGTTTGTACTTTGGACACTGAAAGAAGTTTAATTAGTCTGAGTTCATATATTTAGTTTCTGCCACTCCAACTTTGTTGAACAGTTGACCTACTTTTCTGTTAAGAACTCTGAGCAAGAGTAAATGTTGAGGTTCCCATAAGCAATAAAAAAAAAAGTTGTAATACCAATTGCCTAGGAAAAGGTGAATGGCACCAGAGTTAGTGATGATTAACAATGCCACATAGCCAGACAATAATGCTGCTATTAAGGAATGTCACAACTTTAAATAAACTCTTTAAATTTATACTGAGTTACCTTAGCATTTGAGAACATTATGTGAACAGTGCATCTATACTTTTCCTTTACCAATATTAATGAGATTGAAATAATAAATGGAACATTTTCTTCTTCAGTCATTGAAGACCCTACGCAATTCAGACTTGAAACCATATATTATCTTCATTGCACCACCTTCGCAAGAGCGGCTACGTGCTTTATTGGCCAAAGAGGGTAAAAATCCAAAGGTAATTTAACATTTCTTAGTAAGTGGGTTTTGTTTACAAGTCTGGAGCTCTTTTGATAAAGACAGCTCCAAAGAGTTTGGCATAAAAATATTAAGCATTATTACTGCAATCTAAAAATATGTAATATGAAAAATGTTAGGCCCAGAGAATTAAATTTAAATATTTAACTTTAGGAACTTATGCCTCATTGAGTGGGTGCATTATGTGGAAAGAGAGCATTCTAGTGCTGGTCTAGCATGTAGTTCTACGGTATATTTCTCTTTCCTGTCCTTTTCCTTTAAAAACAAAAATCTAAATCAAAACAAATTAAGTAGTGTTTTTTTAAATTGTTACAACATGTCTCATTTATTGCATACTATCCAGCCTGTAACACTTGGTGGCTTTGAGCAACTGACAGTGACATTCTTTTGGGCTTGAAGATCTGCTTTTTACCTTGGGATCAGTTGCTGCTTTAGTGCTTTTACTCCATGCATGCCAAAGAGTCAAGGGTCAAGCTTTGAAGTGCTTAACTCCAGAGCTATGGTGAGCCATCAGTTAAAAATACTTGAATGGGCCAGCAAGTGGGCTTCAACTATTATTTTCATACTTAAAACTTAAAGAATAAAAAACTAGCAAAGTGTGCAAAGGAAAACAAGAAAAGATTTAAAATACGACAATGTCTCATACAGGACAAGTGTACATTGCTGCTTCAGTTCGAACCACCTCTATACCCTTCTCCTTTTCTCACACCACTGTTCACTCTTCTGCCACTTTTCTCTGTGGGTTTGTCTTCCCTAGAAAACCAGCTTGTGTTAGAAGACAACCTCGAGCAGTTGTGTTATCTAATGTAGTTTTAAAGACAGTGTTTTGGTCAGTGTAGATCAGGGTCATGAGTAAACATTACTAGAGCCATACATTTCCGAAGAGCAGCTGGCATGGAGTTGAACACTACAGTGATGGACTCATGACATTGGAAGTAATTTCACCAGTCTTAAAGTATAATTAACTTGCATAATTTGTGTGCCTCAATCCTATTGGTTAAAAATGCCTTAGATGTTTTGAGTTTGAAATCCTTTTTTATTACAAACCTAATCTTAGCTTCCTAAGGTGGGTTCCGTCCCCCCCCCAATCTGGCTGCATATATTCAAATGTCAAATCATATCTGAACTGCAGAAGTAGTTTGCTGAACAGATATGCAGACTGGATGCTATTTTGTAGAATATAAACACGTTTGAAAGCATTTGTAGTTTGTGTTAAGGCAAACATACTCTGAGTCTTTAGGCAAAGACTGTTCAGTAATTTTACTACAATAATATACCAGTCACTGAGAGATATCTTAATGTATTAATTCAGAATCCGAGTTGCAATAGAAAACACCCAGCACATGCCGCTGAACAAAGGGATCAGTGTGTGGCACACCAATTGCATGACATTCCTGAATTAAAATTAGAGCGCAAACTAAGTGTTTTTTACTAGCAGTTTTTATTGTTTTGGAAGCTCAGTAAAATTAAGATTGTGGGGAAAAACCCAAAGCTCCAAGCCCCATTAATTCATGTTAATATTTGTTTTGGTTAATTTTAATGGTAATAAAGGGTATACAAAAAATAAAAATAATAAACTGATTTTAATTAAGAATATTCTGTATGTATGGGATTTCAGATACTGTATCTGTGTTAAATATTTGAACTTGAGTGGGAAGAATTCTATGTCTAGTTCAAATAGTTATCCAAGATGGCTTGTCTTCTGGTTGGACTCTCCATTTTCTGTACATTTTCAGGGTATAGGATTCAGGATTTCAGTTAACAGGTGGACTCATTTGAACAAGTATTTTAATGATCCAAATGCAAGGTTGCACATCTAGAAATAAAGCCATAGGTTGCACAATATGGGAGACTGTATCTTGGAATGCAGCGATACTAAAAAGGACTTGGTGGTCATGGTCGATAACCAACTGATGGTGAGCTGTCAGTGATTTGCTGTAGCTAAGAGGGCGAACATGACTGTGGGATACATAAGTAGCAGAATATCAAATATGAATAGGGAGATGGTATTATCCCTTCAGACAGCATTTGTGTGACCATTATTGGAGTTCTATGTTCAGGTCTTGGTGTCCACACCGCAAACGATGTTAAAAATTTGGAACGGGTACAGAGAGCGCTATAAGAATGATATTTAGTTTTAAATTAAGATTTAATTTTAAACAGGTTTATTTTTAAAAGAAAAACTTATTTAAACTAAATTTTTTTCAAAAAAAATCATCAATTTTTATCCACTCTGGCTGTTGGCTATAGGAAAAATAAATACAAATATTTTCTTCTTGCAAATCATCTCTGTTTTCTTCATGATTATTCCCACTGGAGTTACAGGATGGAATATTTTAGTTCTTCTTTGAGTGTTGTCCCTATGGGTGCTCCACTGAAGAATCTGAGTGCTCCACTGTAGGTGCAGCAGCTTCCCCTGGGCCTGGGATTGGAGATCTTCATCAACAGAGTCTGTTGGACTGCATATGCACACCTCCCCGTCTTGTGCTGTGAGCGGGACGTATATATAGCGCGGTGCAGTCTGACCGCCCCCCAGTTCCTTCACTACCGCCTTTGGTCTGGGATGGAATCCGCAGCAGAGCCTGCTTCTCCTTTTTGACCCTTAAGATAGTGCCTTACCTGTTAGGTTTAGTTTAGTAATTTCTTCTTCTTGCTTCTGTATCCCCTTCCCCCCCCCCCCCCCCCCCCCCCCCCCCCCCCCCCCCAACCCTCCCAAAAAATAATTGTTTTCACTTTACCCTACTCATTACTTCATAGCTTAGGTTTTCATTTCTCTCCTTCCTGACCTGGAAGCTTTTTCCCCCCTCATCCTTATGCCCAGATCTCCTGGGTTCAAGAGGTGAGTGTCTTGCTGGGTTGCCTTCCCAATAACAGACAGCCCCCACAGTGCGTTCACTGTCTGGTAGAGGGACGCATCCCACAAAAGTGTTCCCACTACCACAATTTGACTGCCAGAACCAGAAAAGACTGGGACATTTGGTTATGACTTCTCATGGAGAAAGCACTCCGTCAAGAATCAGACCTGGGCCTGGACTCTCCCACTGTTCAGCTTTCCCTGCTCTGCAAGTTCATCTGCTGATCCTCATCTCCCACATCCCTATAAGAGAGAGTCATCTCTTTCCCACTTTGACGATAAGAAATGGGATCCCTCATCAATCCCTGAGACACTACCTACTAGAAAATCATCCCCTGCGAGGTCAGATGCCTCAGCATTCTCCGACAGGGTACATAGCTCCAGGGCCCTTCAGAGTATGTGAATGAAACAACGATCAAAGATCCTAACCAGGCAGACGTACAGCCCTCTGTACTGAGCAGTTCTTCAGCTCCATCTGCTGGCTGCTCAGGAGAAGGCATCTTTCTCGGCATCGATTCATACACCAGTACCGATTATGCTCCTACCTCCTCCTCAGGAATTCAGATACCCTAAAGACCTACTTGTATCTGACATGCCTGAGTCACCATTACTCAAATATGACCTCCCCCCACTTCCACCTTCTTCTCCAGACTCACAATGTTCTTCCCTTTCTTCTTTGAGGATGGCACCCTCCTTCCTCAGTGACAACAAGGAAGAAGAGGAGGAGGAGTGCTCCATCACTCCTTCTTACTCGAGACAGGAGCAAACAACTTCCTCTACACATCCTCACTATTAAAAATCTACACCTGAACCAGAACTCTGGTATAGACACCGTGGATGCAGCCCCATGTTCCACTCTCTTCACATTGGCCAAACTGGGACTCCAAGCCATTTACAAAAGCCTAGGTTGAGAAGCCTTTCAGGGAGCAAAGCTGGAGACCTATACCTTTGCTTTCTCCACCAGTTTCTCGTCCACCAGAGACTGAGCCTCTCCCTACAGCGGATGAGGAGGAAGAACAAGAGGAGGAAATTCCACCACCATTCCACTTCTTCCCCTGATGAGGCTATCATGCCTCTCTCTTCCCTCTCCCCAACCACAGCTTACATCTTCAAACATTTGCAGGAGCTATTTCTCAGGATTGCAGTCTCCCTCCCCAGTCCTTTGGAGGAGATGAAGGATCAACAACACAAGCTGCTCAACATCCTGCACACATCCTCCTCCTCCAAAATAGCCCTTCCTATCAATGAGGCCCTTCTCAATCCTGCCAAGATTCTCTGGCAGACCCCAGCATCTATCCCACCAATTCACCCCACCCCAAATTCCTTGGTTCCTATGCCAGAAAAAGGATACCAATACCAATCTCGACTTGCACACCGTGCTAGAGACTGGAAACAATTGGACTTGTTCAGTCATAAATCTTATTCATCTGCTACTCTCCAATTCTGTATATCCAATTATGAGGCACTCATGGCTAAGTATAATTACATCAACTATTCTAAAATACAGGAACGCTATCAAGACCTTCCTGATGACAATAAAGAACAACTTCAGGCACTCATAGCTGAAGGACAGCTTTTGGCCCACACAACTCTGCAAGCCTCGTTAGATGCTGCAGATACCGCTGCCTGCTCCATTGCAACTGCCGTTGTAATGAGACGGACGTCATGGCTGCACTTCTCGGGCTTTCCTAAAGAGGTACAAACCACCACTGAAGGCCTACCCTTTAAGGGCCCCAAAATATTCAAGCAGAGTACGTATGATTCCCTTCACTTGCTTAAGGACTCCCAAGCAACCCTCCACTCTCTGGGCATTTACACTGCAGGGCCAAAGAGACGCCTGAGAAAGTACCAAATTCTTCCATGATCCCAACCACCGTAATACACTCCCCAGCGACAGTATGATACCCAAAGTCGTTGACAGAAGTCCCCTACCAAATGCAGACATACAACTCCACAGGGAGCTACTTGTCACGCACCTCCACCCAAACAGCTATTTTGGAAGTGTGGTTGATGTGACGGGGTTCCTGGAGTGCAACCTAAACTGTGGGACCGCTGAGCCCCTCTTCTGTGATGCAGTTGGCAAGCTACAAACCTCTGGCAGGTACTGCACAGACATCCACAGGCAGGGACACAACCAACTGAGTTACATGAATGTTTCTCCCAGCCATTCATGAATCAACAATAGAGAGGCTCCGGCCAATTCCCCCCAGCATTGCACCTCAGAACTATACCATCTTGCCCTGGTCAGAAGCCTAACTAGTGTAAGTTCATTGCCCAATCTGCCCTCCCTCGAAGTGGAGAAGACATACACTAGCTGTTGTAAACTGAGCTGAGATTTCCGAAGCACTTCAACCAAAGTACACTGTTTTAAGTAAAATATAAAACAGATTTATTAATTACAGAAAGCTAGATTTTTAGTGATAAGTAGTAAGCCTAGAGATCAAAGTTGGATCTAAGAAATAAAAGTATATTTGCAATCTGAGTTCTATAAACTAAACAGGATTTGAATCAAGCAGTGTCTCACTCTGATAGATGGTACAAACAGGTCACAAATTTTCAATACACAGGCTGGAACTCTCCTCCAGCCCAGGGCCACCCTCGCCAGTTCAGTCTTTGTCCCTATACCATTACTCAGGACGTCTCAGCAGATTGTGTCCGATCATCTGCAGTAAATACCGCTCCGAAGCCTCAGCCTTCCAATTAGGGGCCCTGTTTCTAGTCACCTACAGTGGAGCACCCAGAGGGACATCAATTGAGGAAGAAGAGCAGATTACTCACCCTGTGTAGTAACTGAGCTTCTTCAAGATGTGTCCCTTTGAGTGCTCCGCTACCCGCCCTCCTCCCCTCTGCAGCAGAGCTGAAACATTAGCTCTGCTGCAGAGAAGGAACTGGGGGCAGTCGGACCACACAGCGCTATATATACATCCCGCTCATGGCGCGAGATGGGAGGTGTGCATGTGCAATCTGACGGGCACTGCTGATGAAAATCTCTGATCCAGGTGCACAGGGTGCTGCCCTATCTACAATGAAGCACTCATAGGGGGTCATATTTTGAAGAACTTTGATTATTGCACAGGGTGAGTAACCGTCTCTTTTGTGGAAGCTTCTATTCTAGCCTTTCCCCAAAAAAACTTTGTTTGGGTTTTTTTAACTAAAGCCTAACAAAAATCAGGCTTAATCCTAAAATCTCTTTTAGGCCTCTTTGAAAATCCCTGCCTTACTTCTTATCTCAAGTATCCTAGGGAAACAATATTTTTTGCCTTAGTTAATGCTGCACTGGAATAAGCACAGGTAGCTTTGAGAAATCTGTCATGCTTCTGTAATCTGTTTACACTGATAAAAATCCTGAAGTAAAATGATCCTATTCCACTGCTAACTTCCTTCCCAGTTCTCCCTCTGCCTCTCTTACCTGGACATTCATTTCCAGCCCACCTGCAATTTTCCTGCTTTTCTGCCACTTGCTCTTTCATTCCCCTGAAACTCCTCTTCTGTTTTTATTGCAACATTTACTAGATGGTGAACTGGTTTCAGCAACTCTGCTTTGTGTGGTTCTTTACATTTCTTCATTATCCTGGTGTGCGTGTTTTTTTTTTTTTTTTTTTTTTTTTTTGGTAACTCTTATCATGAGGCCTCTGTCCCTTGTCCCTTTTCCTGTAGGTTTTTAAAGATGAGCATATTTTAAATACGTTTTTCTAAACTCTGTTTTAATTCTTGTAATTATGTGTTGTTACATGTTCAAAGTCATGGTTCCTATTTCTGTAACATAATCTAAATAAAGTATCTCAGCACTCTTCTCTTTCACATCACTGGTTTGGTATTTTTTGTTTAAATTAACGAGAATTTGGCTAATACATCACTTTGGCACTCCTGAAAATCTAACCCTTTATTTTATATGAAACATTTTCTTTTTTTCCCCTCTTATTTGGTTCTTTCAAGGGCATTTATTTGCTGGGCAGTTAATTGCAATAATCATTCTATCATTTTCCTTTTGTGTCTTTAAACATTTTTTCACTCCATACTGCATCATCATCTAGTGATGCAATAAGACTGGGCATGATCAGTGGAATTTCCTGACCAACTACTGCTAAAGACTTTAAAGTCTTTTAGAATACACATAACAAAAGTACCAAATTTTGGATAGTTATTAAAATGCACAGAAATGTCTCATATCTTGCCCTTATTAAAATACATGCCTGCTGTAAAAATATTTGTTGTAGTTGTACAGCTTCATACATTTCTAAACATTGTGTGTGGAATTAAATTTTTCTAACCCTCTGTAGCAGTTGCCAAGCCAAACTTGCCTGTGCCATGAAAATGTTGTACAAGACCTTACAATCCCCTAATGAGTAGTTTTGTACTATTTTTTCCACAGTGAACATTCAGGTGGCATGTGTGTATGTACATAAAATTATACCATATAAATTAATTCCACCTATGTTTTCATTACAGCCAGAAGAACTAAGAGAAATCATAGAGAAGACCAGAGAGATGGAACAGAACAATGGCCACTACTTTGACACAGCGATTGTGAATTCTGATCTTGATAAGGCATATCAGGAGCTACTTCGTTTAATAAACAAACTTGACACCGAACCTCAGTGGGTGCCATCCACCTGGTTACGGTGAAAAAGAACAGTTTTAAGGGACAAGCAGATTTCTATCCAGCAGTCTGTCAAAGGGAGATTGCACATGAATCAATACAACTTAAATATTAGGTGGCAGAGTGAACTCTAGACCTCTGTAGGTGCACCTCTTGATACTTGATGTATTAGTGAAAAAAATCCAGTAGGCAGTTCATGAACAGAATGATATACTGATTAAAGATTGGGTTTTCTTCTCTTTGGACTAGAAATGGAAGCTCTGAACAAGCCAGTACAATTTTTAACAATTTAACTAGCCTTTCTAGCAGCTGCTTCACCTTTTCTATCTACAATCACCTTTCTTTAAAAACTAAAGATTTTAAATGTATGTATATATACAGTCCATGTCGCATAGTTATAAATATTATTTAACACTGTTAACTTAATGACTTGTGGGACATGATAGTAGTTTGTGAATATACCTTTTACAAAAACACTGGGCAGAGAAATAATCTACATGAGACACTAAGGTTTATGAGAAATTCTCCCCTTTTAAAAATACACAGAATAAGGTGCCGCTTTGGTCTGAAGCTGCCTGGTTAGGCTTGAATTTATTTTTTTAATTATTTACATTCCACTTTCTGAGAGCACTGTAATTTGGAAAATGTGTATAATGTAAATATTTCAACCCTTTGTGTCTTTTTAGTCAGACTTTGTAAATCAGATTTGACTGCACATTAACCGTAGGTCCAATGAAAAAGGAATATTTACTGATCTTTTAGATGTGATATTTTTATGGAATTTTGTTTTTCTTTAAAGCTTATCAGTTGATTTGGGAGCCATTGCTCCCCACAGATTTGTAGAGATGTTTAGAAGGCAGAGGTTATATTTTTATTAAAAAAAAAAATAAAGACATTCTTATAAAACATGGAGATTAAAAAAAATTTCTTCCTGATAATGTAAACAGTTCTTATGTTTATAACATAAAGAATACTGTCTGAATGGGCAGTTGTGATTAGTGTCTTTTTATTTTTGGCCCTGGTATGTCTTGTGGCTAATGGTCCTACAGGTAACTAACTGGAATTAAAACTGCTGAATGTAGCTACTGTAAGTAAACCAATAACCTTAGGGAAAGAACTTGAGAAATGGAAACATATGTATTGCCAGGTATATATCCTAGCATGTTCTGCCATCCAAGTTCAGCATGTCCCTACAGACTAGCCTGAGTTGTGAAAGTTGTGCAGCTGTCAAATCTGCAGCAGAGCTATTCCAAGCATTGAAATGAAATAATGTTACCTTTAGCTTTTATTTGTTCATGCTTCCCCCCCAAAACAATCTTGAATGTGAATGTTGATTCTCTTCTTGTTTAGCCAGAGTGTTTCCTTGTTCCCACAGTTAAACACTGGAGTTATGTCAATGTGTAGCTGAATTCAATGCAACAGTGAGAAATGAAGTTAGTTTTTCAGTCTTGTGTATATAATTTCTTCAAAGAACAAATCCAGGCAAAACTCTTTTGCCTTCTGTGTGGCCATAGCTGAATGAAGAGCTCTAAGCTACATAGAGAATGAGTATAGTGTGAAATGGTTGTTTTAAATCACTTTTAGTAAACTAACATTCCTGTATTGCAGGGTGAAATATAGTACAATCTCTGTCTGCAGTTAACCTAGAAGACCCCCCAGCAAGTTGGTTGCCTATGGAAAGATGTTATATGCTGTTCAGCTGGGTTTTAGAACCGTGGTACATAGTATGTTGGTGAACATGCTATGAGTGAGAGAAGAATCATAAGGTCCATTCACTGACATACCTCCAGCAAGGCAGGTGTTGGAAGACTTAAATGACACTGAAATGAACTGCACATCATGTTTAGGCCAACAGCTAGAATGTTACTAAATTAGCTTCTGGGTAAAGTATTCTAAGTAGTGGCTCCCTGTCTCACATTGCACATGCATTTAACTCTTGAGTTTTGTAGCTGTCTCACAGCAGACTAAGGTGCTGGGGGGCTACAGCATTATCCATCAATTCTGCCCTTCCACGTTCAGCAACTTTTTTTTTTTTTTTTTACAAAACCTAAGAGATGTAATCTACTGTCAGCTGAGAAAGTGAAAAGTTGTTAAAGTGCAATCTTTAGAGAGGCATCTTTAAAGGTGGCACAGGAGAATTATCAAAATTTCACTCTATTATTGAACCCTCACACATTCAATGTTACATTCTGTTGTCATTAAATAATGCTGTGAATGCTGGTAAATCTCACCCCCTTTTCTCTCCTACCCTTCCCCTGAATTTCCTCAGATGGCTGAAGCCTTTGAACAGGCTTTGGAATGCAGTAGGTTTATAGTAGGTTGTGAGATGTTTAACTGTACCCTCTGTTTTTGAAATATGAGGGGGGTGTTGTGGTATTTCAGAGAGATCCATTTATGGAAGTGAAATGATCAAGACCATAGGAGTCAGTGTTGGCTTTGTATCCAATTATGTGGGCATGCTGGAGCAGCACTGAGGAACAGACCAGGCTTGCTGAGCTCTGTATCTGGCACCAGTTTTAGAGTTTGACCCTGAATTGCCTGAACATGGAGTAAGCAGGAAATCATTTTCTACCATTTTGTCATGACTGAAGAGTGTCTCTTCAGTCCCCTCTGGGGGTAAAAGGATGAAACAGACTGGATTATTGGAAGAAAACACTAGGCATTGTCACCTAATAGCCAGCTGAAAGGGGAAGGTATCTTCATTTTTATCAATCCAGATTTATTGAAAAAATGGTTTCATCATCTGAATTAATAAATATTAACAAGGATTATGAATAGTTGTATAATATGATGTGGACTTGACAACTAAGAACTTTACTGTGACCTGTGGTTAGCCCCAACTTGTATGTCTGTATCATGTATCTGCACTCTGTATTTGGAGACCTCATGAACTGCACACTGTAAAAAATGTAAAATATTTAGACAAAATAAATCACTACAATTTTTATCTGACAGGGCTACTCTTGAAATCATTTGCTTGCTGAGCAATGGCAGAAAGGCTGCTTTGGGGTTGGTGAACATAAGTGTTTCAATTGAAGAGTTCATTCTTTAATTTTTTAAAGCATTAAGTGCCCCTTAAGCTCAAAATAAATACCCTAAGTGTCTTACTATGTGGGCACAGCTCAGGGGTATGCAGGTAGCTGATAAGGAAGACTGCGAATTAGGGCTGTGCTCATAGTCAAGTGGGAATTGAAGCCCAGCAGCAGCCTTACACCCCTGCAGAGCTCTAGCTGTAATCCTGTACAGTACCACACTGGAGAAGACTGAGGACAGTCCTGCTCCCAACTAACAAACTCCTGCATTCCAAACTTAAGAAACATCATAAATGTTGCCTTTGTGCATATTGTATTGCCATGTTTGACCCCTCAACAGCAGAAGAATAACAGGACTGGTCTATTGATTGTTTTTGCCTTGTCTGTCTACACTTAGCACAACAGGGCCTTCAGAGCCCTAGATCAAGCTGCTCAGAAAATGACTTTGCCATTTCAGTCAAGGTTAAACTTGAATGTGATCCACAGCACTTATCCCCCTTCATGATCACCTCAAGAGAGAAGCAAAGGATCCAGTGGGTATGGAGACAGCCCAGGAAATGGTCCCCTCTGGTTCAGGATTAAGGTACATTTGCTACGGGCAATGCTTGCACTGTTACTGAGCCTGCTATGCCACAGTTTCCAGGGTTGTGAAAGTAGCAACTTTGTCTCCTACTTAGCAAAACCTTAGAGTGGACACCAGACAGTAACATTTAAAATGATTTTACTATCATACAGCACAGACATTAATTTTCTCCCACAGTTACACAAAATGGAAGATGTCTTCCAGGCAAGTGGTAATGTGTGTGGATTTCTGCAACAAGGTTAGCCTGAACAATCTAGCTTTTCTATCATTAATAGTTTGCAAGTTAATTGTAGCAACACCTACTTTCAGGTGTTAACATGCACATAGGTTTTTTTCCCCCTCCCTTACAAGGAGGGTATGATTGCTATAAATACATCCTTAAACAGCAGTACAGATTCAGTAGCCAAACAGATGGTAGTAGATTGGTGTAAGGGAGACAGTCTTGCTACTGCCAAAGAGACCAGACTCCTGCTAGTCTCCTTTTTCTGCTTCCACACCCCACCAAAAAAAGCCCCCAGAGTTCTCATCTTGGGAAAAACCACAACCAATGGAGCTCACAGGCTAATACACCAAATGAAGAGCCACGAGTGTCCAGAATTACATCAGTTAACACACTGCCATCTAGGTCTCCCCCCTCCAACAGAGCTACTCAAAGAGGAGGTCTTCATCCTTCTCTTCTGCTAGGAGATTGGCAGGTTCATGTTCCGCCCCAGCAGCTTTCCGTAAGGCCCGCTCTACCTCATTCTTTTCTTTCAATATTTTCTTCTTCTCCTGGATCTTCTTTAACCTGCAGTGAGAATTGGGGTGATATTTAATGTCTGCATTGATGGTACCTCTTTGTAAGAAATTAAGATGTGCTCCAACAGGTAGGCTTTTCCATAAGTCCTCTGGAAAGGCAGCTGATGCAATACATTTGTATGTTAGGTTATGTAGGTATAGCAAGATGATCTCTGGGCCCCATATGCTGAACTGTTAAAAAAAAAAATCTGTCTGAAGATCCCTCAATTCCTACTCCAGCAAAAGAGGCACCTGACCTGTATACACTTGGCATTCTATAGGTATGTTACTCTGGAGTGAACTAGTTCAACCTGCATACAGTTTACTCCTTACTTTCCTATTCTTAGCTTGAACCTTAACTCTGAACTGAGCAACTGGCTTCAGCTACCCTCCAACTTTTTAAGCCACAATTACAACCTTCAAACGTCTTACCAAAAAAAAAAAAAATCCCCCCCAACAAGAAAGAGACCAGGTTCTTTTAACCTTTCCTCAAACTACAGCTTCTTGGCACCAGGTCACCTGCCTCTAACAGGCAATTTCCTTCCCATGGCACAAAGCCCAGGACTACACCCACAATTACAGATTCAGCTTAACAAGAGTCTTATTACCCCACAAAGAGTAGGCCATCCCTCTGCCACCGAAAGAGTGGACTGATTGGGATGTGGCTTGGAGAACCTCTGAACCCTCCCCACAGTGACTGGAGAAAAATCTATCCACAACACCTGTTGGGATTCATGGGAGAACAAGTTAGCACAAGGAAAGAATAAAGGTGCAAAGGAACAGAAATCCAGAAAGAGCAAGCATGAGACAGGTAGAGCCTTCTTAGAAGTTTATTTGAGAAAGCTTAATGCTAAATAATAAAAGTAAATAGAAATTAGTACAATAGATGGATAAGCCAGATTCCTTTAATCTGAATTTCACATAGGACAGAAAGATGTTCATGTTTAGCTGTGCCTCCTTTAACCTGGTACTAATGTCCTCCCACCTTAAACTTGACCTTCCCAAGAAGGTCTCACCACAACCCTTGAAAGTTTGCAGAATCATACTAGTCCAGAGTGTTTTTGATGTATTTTTCTAGTTTGCATCTTGGTCCCTTAAACAAGAGGGTTTTCACACTTGTGTGGTGAACACATCTAATAGCACAAGATCAGAGTGCAGATCAACCTCCACTCCCCCATTCACAATTGCACAGGCCATTTCTCCCCCACCCCCTATTGTGATTGCATCACATCCTTGGGGCACCTACAGCAATTACTCTCAAGGGAAAACATTAGGAAGTGGTTTTTTAAAGTTTTCACCAGACTATCTTTTTGAAAGAATCACACTGACACCTGCTCTGTTTCTGTCAGCTGGAAGCAAGGAAAGCCCCATTTTGCTTAAGGTTTGATTTTAGTGGCTCCATCAGTTCTCTTGTCAAGGCTCTGGAAACAGCATACACAGGAGCAGCCACACCAGCTAGGGAGGGTGGCCGAGAGCAACAAACTCCCATGGCATCTGAGAGGAGAGGGGAACTAGATCTACAGAACAGGTACTTAAAGTAGGACATTCAGCATACACTGCAGTGCTCCACCATTCCCTCCAAAGGCCTCTGCACAGGGTGTCAAGGACTGCACAGCATAGTGGCTGAGGTTTACTCCCCTCTATGAGGGAAGTGGCTGTGAACCTGTGCTTGGACAGCACTGGATAGTTTCTAAAAGCAGAACATCAATAGTTTAGTCTACTGCACAGTTCTCCTCCTCTACCCCATCACTATTTCTGTGTCTCAAAAGAGTCAATTTGTGAGAAGAAAGGGAGGGGGCCAGCACAACCTCCTCCATTCACATCCCTTACCTGTAGAACTCCTCTCGCTCTCTCTCATCCAGCTCCGTGATGATGTAGGACAGTGTGCGCTCAATCCTGGGAATAATCACTAAGACATACAAATAATCACTACCATATTAATCATGCACAAACAGCCTGTACAGTGAGGAGAGATCACATACATTCAAAGTCAACCCAGTGATCTGACTGTCAGAGTTTAAATGCCTCCCTTATTTTGACAAAGAACTGCAGTGTTTCATTAAGAGCGAGTAACCCACAACACACTTTTCTTTAACAGGGCTCAGCATTTCATAACCTGCACCAATAATTCAACGGAACCAGCTTGCACTGGCTTCCAATGGAGGTTGAATGGGGAGAACTAAGTAGTGAAATCAGTAAGTTTATTTTTTTGTGGACAACTTTTTTCCCCCCCATGTCCAACAAACTTTTCATTCCACAGTTTCACGTCCTTGTCCTACAATAATGAGACAATGATTTGCTTTCTTTCTACACCCATACAATCTTATACTGTGATCTCCTCAGATGAGGCTGAAAAAGGCCAGGCCTGGTGTCAGCCTTCACATGGAAGACCTGCAAGACCATCCCAGTTCTGTAGGTATGGAACCAATATCCCTGAGAGTGGAGTACTGTGCTGCCGTAGGTGTTCTCTCTTGGATAAGGTGTAACAAGATCTTTGACCACGAACGTCCTGAACTCTTGGAGGTCAAAGTCCCAGGCCATTTCCATAACAATGAAGGTCTTAACCCCAGCGTATTGGCCAAATTTCAATTTTAGAAACTATTTTTCTGCCATATGTTCTTCTACCACAGGTTCTTTCACCAGTTTGTTGGATGTGACTTTTCTACCCACTACTTCCTATCCTGAATGGTTGCATAGCACTATTGCGCAAAGTTAAACTTTGGAGTGCCATGTTTAAGTTGTGCATGATAAGATCCCTAGTTTATAAAATGCTTTGGACTCCTTTCTGGATGAAGGGTGCTATAAATTTAAGTGTTGTGCAATATCTTTCATACAAATTGTATGCCGACAGATACGTCAGACAGTATGTGGTTCAGCAGCATGGTATGGCAAATTAAATTCAGTCATAAGGACAAGAGCAGGAGACGACATTTTCAGCACAGCTTTGACATGAGAGCTAGTCAATTCTGAAAGACTACTGCCAACAATAGGATCTGCAAAGGAGAAGGCTCTCTCACAAACAAACAGTGTCGAGCTTGTTTGGAAGATCAGGGAGGAGGCCACTGCTAAATGAGTGGAGTGAGTGAGTAGTGAGGGGAAGAAAAGACATGACCTCTAAATTTGATGGAGCAAGTCCATGGAAAGCTGCATTGCTTAACAAGGGGGACAATTTAGAATTGAATCCTGAAGTAAGCAGTGCAGCAAAGGAGTTGAGGATGGAGTTCAACGTCATGCTTCTTTGTGTATCTGAAAAGGCAAAAAATCTGAAGAGCTGGGTCTTGAGGAGGTCTTTGAAATAATCTAAGTGGCAGGAGGTTAGAACTGGATGGCTTAGTAGAGGGACCTGCAGCAGGGTTGTATACTGGCAACACAGCAGAATGACAAAAGACAGATTTGCCACCATCAGGAACAGGAAGGACAAGGAGTTCGGGGCCAGGGATGACACCAACGGCAAATGAGAGAGAGGAGTTATGCACTGGCATGGAAGATATGAAATTGTGTTTGAAGACATGTCTTTCCTAGGAGAAGCACAATCTACCTTAAGCTTTTCTACAGTACTCATTACCCTGGTAAATATCTGATGTACAGAAAGAAGTGGAGACAAAGCAAGTCATTAAAATTACTTTAATGATAGTTGTAGCCCAATCATAACTCCATAGTCTTCTTTCCTGCATAAGGAATTCTCAAAATTCCTCAGAGCATGGTGGTAAAGTAATTGGTAATGGGAGGGAAAAAGTCCATGAGACAATTGTGCTGACTGATGTATCTGGTGACAGTGTGAATTGCTATAAGTGCCACAACAGTGAAGGAAAATACTGTAGAAGGGAAAAGCAAGGAGAAAAGTCTCAGGTTTTTCAGTAAAGGAATAGTGAAGAGAGACCAGAGAGGGGATGAATTTTGAACAGCTGATGAAAAACCAGCTACTTGAGCTATGCAGAGCCTGACAGCTCAACACGGGAGGACCAGGCAAGGACCCTTCTTGTTTGAAAAGCAGTTGGCAGTAATAAAATAATCACCAAGAGGCAGAACAAAGGAAACAGGTGATTCCAGCAGGAGTCTGTGAAGGGTATCTCAGAGGGGGGATGGTAAGAGAGCCATTTTGCACCAGAGTAACATGAAGGGCTGCAGGGGCAGGCTAGGCAAGGGGGTGAAAGACTACCTGCTGACAGATGGAACACAGATCTCCCAAGGGAAGGGTGAGCTAGTGAGGACATTGTTTAAGAAGGTTCTATTGTTTTGTGTGATCTGTACTGTCCTGTGCGTTACATGATTAAATATAAAGAGCTTAAAGTTGACAAACTGAACAAAGTGAGGGAGTGTTGACTGCTTCACAACTACTGTGTACCCTGGAGAGAGTTAAACTGTAAACCAGAAGCTTCACACCTGTTGGATGGAGTTCTGGGAGGGGGGGCTGTTTGAGTACTGGGGAGTCTGAAGGGTCAGCGCTATGCCCAGCAGGGCGAGACAGACAACGGGTTCCAACACTCAGAAGGGGGAATGCTAAACATAAGATATGTGCTCAAGGACCCCAGGATCCGTTCAAGGTCCAGAAGCTTAAACACACCCCAGGAGATCTAAAGCACAAATGCTTGGATTCCACTCACTGAAGTCTCAATGGGGGGGCCACGAAAGGGATCTCACTAGGATCTATGACTGACCACCTCCCATTCCCACCCCATTCAAAATCTCTTAACATCCCTATGACAATAAAAGCAATCGCTTATATGGAAAAAAATGACCAACGTAATATTCGTACATCTCAATGCAATGTCTGAAAACAAGAGGGAGAGTCAGGATCGCGTGGCTAGACAGGTATCCATGGAGCACCAGCAAACGCTCTATGGACTACAGTACAGCTCCCTCTCATCTAGTCCTTGCAAGACTTGCAACCTGTCTAATCCACACTGGCATCTTTATTTACACTATAGCTCCTGGTTTATTCTCCACCTACGTACTATTGTTATAGCAACTCTTGATCATGGCAGAAATCCCCATAACAGCAAAGCAGACCAATGAAGAGTGACAGTTGCCAGGACTCTACGCTGCTCTTCATCTCCTAAGGAGGCTCAAAATCAGTTAAGTGTCTTAAAGAGGAAAGGCTCCAACTCACTCACCATGTTCAATAGCATTCACACGCCGGTTCGTTATCTTAATAGCTTCATCCAGCGTAACAAATGAAGTCTATGACAAAGTGAGATTAAATAATACAAACCAAATGAGTCAGTATTTTTACCATCCAACAAGTGTAGATGGCTTCAGGGAGCCAAGCATGCTTGCTTTAGAGGCTAAATTCTGCCCTGCTTTTGTGCAAACAGGTACATTCTCATGGACATCAAGTTTGTACGCTGTGACTAAATATTTGCTGTAACTAACTTAGTGTTACACATGTCAGTAACCCAAAGGGGGCATTTACTAGCCAGGCATCTTAAGAGTTCAAAATTAACCGTGAGAAAACTGGCCACAAAAAGGCCCCTGCAAAGCTATACTTGTGAATAGCTAAAGCAGCCATTCAGTCTCTCTCACACATTTTCAGGAGAGGCTGCAGGAGACCAAGTGGATCCACGGGAGAGATTAACATGCTGGCAGGCACAGACACTGATTGCAACAGCTGCAGGTGTGGGAGAGGTAGGGTAGAAAAAGGAAAGAAGCTCAAGACCCCGATGAGATAGGACAGACTGAAAAAGAAGTGCAGTATAGTGGGAAAACTGCAGCCCTTTGGTCTCCACACACACAGCTCAGAGATCAAGGGGTTACTACATCCCTTAGCCACAAAGACTGTCCATCGAACAATTAAGAGAAACCAGAACCCCTTTAGCTCGTCTTCTGCTCCCACCTACCTGGAGCGAGGCCAGTTCTACAAGCAGCTCCACTGCTTTGGCATAGTTCCTCTTCAGTTTTGCCAGCTGCTCCCCACCTCTAGCTAAGCCAGTCAACTCATAACCTGAAATAACCCATCAAACAGAAGTGGCATTAGCAAGAATGAAGCCTCTCAACAAAATTGCCAGAGCACCACAAGTACAGGGATGCTTATGGGACTGCTAATGGAATGCTGAATCCTTCACCTCTGTCAGCAGTTCTAATCTAGAAAATATTAGTAGTTACTGACCATCATTACTGTTGGATGGCTGTTCAGTGGTCTATAAAGTCTGCTAATCCCACCTACTCGCTTGCAGATAGGAGGTTGCTCCTGATGCGCAGACACCTATTAGAAATTTCAGTATACAGACCAAAGCTACACTCCCCTCTGGCACCGAAGGCAACCCCTGCAGGTCAGCGTTGGCAGAGCAACATGGAGAAAGCTTGAATTATCAGTTCCTGTGCTGTCAGGGTTTCACTGATAAAGGGTTTCCAGGACACCCAGGTATTTTTCACAAGCACCCGAAGACATAAAACATTCATTTTGTACTTACTGTCCCCTCCTTCTTGGTAATGCTCAAACACTGGTAAGGTTACACCTGTTAAAGACACACAAGAGTTTGTATAAGAATCACTGAATGTTTTATTTGGTTCTCAGACTACAGTATTTTTTTTTTTTAAACACAAAGGCAGAACACGATATAGCTAATGTTATTTCAACTTCAATTCTAGCCTCTTCCTTCTCCTAACATTAAATTCTTTGGGAGCTGGAGCTCTCCATGCTCCCTCAGCTAGAAGTCAATTTAAAAAAAAAAAAAGTTTGAACAAACTTCGCTTAGACACTTGCATATGAAAAGCTACAATTTTCTTCTTGATAGTCTAGTCAGAAATTGCAAGCAAAGATAACTCAAATGACTGAAAATAGAAATTGCAAACTTGTATTATTTTCCGATCTCATTGAGACCCAGAATATAGTAGTTTGAAGAAAATCAGTCTAGTAGTTCTAAAGACAAGCATTTAAATTTAAGAATTTGGACTTGCAGTAGGATTTATTATTTGTCTTACAGTAGCCTCCAGAGGCCCCAGACACCGCATTGTGCTAGGCACCACACAAACATAAAATGATTTCTGACCCACAGAGCTGACAATATAAGTACAAATGAAACAACGGGTGAACACAAACAGTGAGATTATGATCAGCAGAGTCCATAGTACATCGCTGTAGAATGTGTCTTAAAAACCACAAATCTCAGAAGTTGCATTAGAAATTCAGGTATGTAGATTCAGTTTGATATTATTTGATTATGTTGATAAAAAGTGAACCATGTTTTAAGGTATGTGCTGAGCATTCTGAGTGGCAATTTTGCAGTGTAAATAATGTACTGTGTTAGCACTTTGCATGGAATTTTCTGGCATAACCATGTCTCTTTAGAGTCCAGGACACGCGCACAGGCGCGCACACACACACACACCCCAATAGTTATGCATTGTCTGATCGTCAAAAGTTGACCACACAGCAGTTTATGTACTCTCACTTCATTTAGGCAAGGTGAGGGACTGGATTTATAGATCCTTCTTCCCTTTCTGAAGGCAGAATCCTGCATTTGGGGTGCAGCCGATTATTGTGAAGTGGTGAACATGCACACACAGTATAACTGAGGATATTCTGAGACATTTGGAAGCAGTGATGCTTAAAGAGATTTAAGAGGGATAAAATACAAGTTTGCGAAGAGGCAAGTGTTATTTACTCCTTCACATAACACAAGAACTAGGGGTCCCTCAATGAAATTAATAGGCAGCAGGTTTATTTCTTCACACTGTGCACAGTTAACCCATGGAACTCATTGCCATGGGATGTTGTGAAGGCCAAAATTAATAAACTGGTTCAAAAAAGAATTAGAGAAGTTCATGGAAGATAGCTAATAGGTCCACCAATGGCTAAGATAGTCGGGGACACAATCCCATCTTCTGGGTGTCCCTCAATCTCCAAATGACAGAAGTTGGGATTGGACAACAGGGACCGGATCACTCGAAATTGCTGTTTTGTTCATTCCCTCCAAAGCATCTGGCACTGGCCCCCCATCAGAAAGACACGATATTGGGCTACATGGACCATTGGTCTGACCCAGTATGGTCATTCTTCTGTCCATAATGGAATACAGCAGCAAAAACAGCCAAGGAGATTTTAAGGGTTGTATACAAAAGCATGTTACAAAACAAACTGGTGATAAGTCCTTCATACAGCTGATGAGATACTAAAAATATGTTCATAAGTTAGAGGAAGCATAGAGAAGAGGAGCAAAAATTAAGTGGTTTGAGAAAATGATCTGAGGAAACATCAAAAGATCCTACATAATGTGTGTAGTTGGGTTAAGTGATGTCTGAGGGGAATATATTTGCACAAGTATTTGAAAAGAACTGTTCAATGTGGTCTAGGTTGTATAACTAGGAATAACAGGAAGAAATCAAACAAAAGTTAGAGCTGCATATACTAAAGAGCTTCCACACAGGAGATATCTACTAGAACATGATGTAGCTGGCCTGAGGAAAGCAGTGGAAGTCCCACTTCTTGGGGCTTGACAAAGTTCTGAAGAATAGGCTACAGTGGAAAACCATACCTGGCACCTGCAAAAGTGGACTAAATGACTTAATCCCATTTCCCTGACTGCAAAATCTCTTATTGTAACAATTATGGAGACCAAATGAATTTGTAGTCCACCAAGTTCTTATTTTCATATGAGAATGTCCCTAGTAATAAAAGGAGGGGAGAAGAGAAATGCAGAAGAGGAGACATACACAGATGGTTTGTAAACAGAATGTATTTTCCAGGAAACATAAATGGGCCTGTGACATACTTGTACTTTGCTAAGGTGGGGAGATAGTCACCTGCTACGTTGTCTTTCTTAGCTCTGATCTTGACTTGAGCTTTGTTCACGTTCTGGATCACAGTCGTACTGAAGAGAAGAAAATGCACCTTAATTGGGTAAAATCAAATCATGAATTCATCATTGTGTGCAAGGGTTAAGCAGCAGTCAAACTGCTTTGAGGATTCATGGAACAAGTCTCCAACTCTGGCACCGAGTTTTCTGAAGATTAGCTCACCCACACTAACAGTTCAATGAAGCGAGCTTTTACATAGAAATCAAAAGGTAACACAAAAGAGCTATGAAACTAAGTGCGGCGACTGCATCTGTTCGTAAATGTAAAGAGGCTGAGTATCTAGAATGCACATTCACACCTGGCCCACCAAGGCTCTTTCCAACCTCAAATCAGAAAACAGTTATCTGGCAGAAAACCACACAGAAGTATTCTAGTAATATTATGGCTCTAATTTACACGAGAACCCCAAAAAATGTGAAATCTGGGTCAAGGTTCCAGCATTAAGTTGGATTTTGTGTGACTATGCATAGAATCATAGAACTGGAAGGAACTTCGAGAGAACATCTAGTCCAGTCCCCTGCACTCATGGCAGGGGAAGTATAATCTAGACCATTCCTGATAGCTGTTTGTTTAACCTGCTCTTAAAAATCTCCAATGATGGAGATTCCACAACCTCCCTAGGCAATTTATTCCAGTGCTTAATCACTCTGACGGATAGGAAGGGGGGGAGGGGAGTGAGTGGGGCGGGGTAGATCCTGAGTTTTCCTTAAATTCAAAAAGTGATTTTGGATGTAAAAAGGTTGGAGACTTCTGCCCTAGACAATCATCAGCATAGGACCTCATGTCATCAGCACGGTAGATCTCCCTGGGAGTTACTGAGAGGTGATGAAACCATGGAAAAGGAGAATCTACCTCTACAACTCAGCAATACAGAGCAAAAGGGAAAACTAGACCAGCCGTCTGTTACTTTCCCATTTCCCTACACTTTAAATTCCAAGCTGCAGAAGCAACCACTGGCTTAACTGAGGATTTACACTCACACTTAGCTGAAAGCTGCTTCTACCAGCTGATGTGCTTGTTTGACTTCCAAAGTGATGAATATTTCCTCAGCACAAACTGTTTCTCTCCTTTACCCACCTTATGCTCCCACCCTTGATTGATGGTACCCAATGTATCATGAGGCTGCCTTTCCCTTCCCCAGCATCTATTACAGAACTTTCCTTTCTTCCACTCTTCTCCTAAAAGTGGAACCTACAGCCTGCTGGTTGTCCTCTCTTCCTGGGAAAGGAAAGCTGGGGATTCTCCATGTAGCAGTACAGTACAAATCAGTGGTCCTCACCTGAAGTCTCCAGCTGTAAATTTTGCTTCAGCAAGTGAGAATGCAGCTTCTCTCATCACCTCACCCATTAACATCTTAGTCTATAAAGAGAACAGAGATGCAATTTTAAAACTTAACAAAAATCACTCAACCTACAGCTGAAATGCAGTCACCTCAGGGTGGGACATTACTGGTCGGCAGCTGTTTGCTGTACCTAGTTAAAGACAAATGAAGAAGAATCCTGTGTCCCGAAGTTTCCCAACTGTGGGGAAGTTTCCCCAACACCCACCAAGGAGGCAGCGCAAAAAACTAAATATAAAGGGGACTTTTTATCTTTAAGATGGATACACAATGCAAGATTGCTTATGGCATGCCCCTGTAAGACCACCACATCATTGTAAACTGAGAATCCCAGGATTTAACATGGTCGTAAAAATGGGCACAGCACAAGAGGGCGCCAACAACGTCTTACCATGATTCAGAGCTGAACTACCGGGAAATCTGTTTTTTCCAAGTCTTCTCAGCGCAGATAAGACTTAAGCATTTCTAACCCAGACAGTTACTCAAATTTTTGGCTTCAATAGTTTTTGTATCAGCCAGTGCACTGCTGCCTTACTGAGTCTGCAGGAAACCTGATACAACACTTCTGAGGCCTTATCTACACCATGAAATGGAAACATTGCTAATCATGGATGTCAGCAGCAATTGTAGCTAATGCAATGCTGAACACAGTTCATTTATAAGAGTAGATGCTGAACACGGATTATGTTTGTCATTTCACCTGACCATGGTTAAATCTTGGGTTTGCTCCTACTGCAGCAGATTGCACATAAACCCATATTAACACTGTGCCTTTACAGAAAAAGGATAAGATCAAGCTGGATAGAGCTTGCTGTCCCTACTTAGTTTAACCATGCAGCTGATACTGATAGTCCACAGCATCCTCCCCAAACAAGACAGAGGGAAGGAAGCAGGTTAAAGTCAGTCTCGTTATGCTTAACACCATCAGAACTGATGAGGTTCAACAAGGACAAGTGCAGAGTCCTGCACTTAGGACAGAAGAATCCCATGCACTGTTACAAACTAGGGACCAAATGGCTAGGCAGCAGTTCTGCAGAAAAGGACCTAGGGGTTACAGTGGACGAAAAGCTGGATACGAGTCAGTGTGCCCTTGTTGCCAAGAAGGCAAACGGCACTTTGGGCTGTATAAGTAGGGGCATTGCCAGCAGATCGAGGAACGTGATCATTCCCCTCTATTCAACATTGGTGAGGCCTCATCCGGAGTACTGTGTCCAGTTTTGGGCCCCACACTACAAGAAGGATGTGGAAAAATTGGAAAGAATCCAGCAGGGCAACAAAAATGATTAGGGGGCTGGAACACATGACTTATGAGGAGAGGCTGAGGGAACTGGGATTGTTTAGTCTGCAGAAGAGAAGAATGAGGGGGGATTTGATAGCTACTTTCAACTACCTGAAAGTGGGTTCCAAAGAGGATGGATCTAGACTGTTCTCAGTGGTACCAGATGACAGAACAAGGAGTAATGGTCTCAAGTTGCAGTTGGGGAGGTTTAGGTTGGATATTAGGAAAAAAAACTTTCACTAGGAGGGTGAAGTACTGGAATGGGTTACCTAGGGAGGTGGTGGAATCTCCTTCCTGAGAGGTTTTTAAGGTCAGGCTTGACAAAGCCCTGGCTGGGCTGATTTAGTTGGGAATTGGTCCTGCTTTGAGCAGGGGGTTGGACTAGATGACCTCCTGAGGTCCCTTCCAACCCTGATATTCTATGATTCTAGGACTGGCCAGTTTTCTAAAATTCAGGAGAGCCTGTAGGAAGCTCTGGGGACAGAAGGAAGCAGGGTTTATGGCTGACTGGAGAAGGAAGAAGAGGGGTTTAAACTCCTAAACAGAGCCTTAGGCCCCTTGCACAGCTTCTTCAGATAGAAAAACTAAAACCACTTCAGTGTTATTTACCAGACTGCAGGTTACCTGCAAAATTGCACCAAATTCTAACCGATGTGAACGTGATCTCAATGGAAGCATTATGGAAATGCATGGTTTACAGAACATAGATAATTTCCTAACAGAGCAAGGCAGACATGGTAGAAACTGAATTCACCTACCTCAATGATTTTCTTTAGTATCTGTCGGAATCGAAGAGTCAGAGCATCAGATTTTTTCTTTAAGAGGTTACGACCCGTCTGGGCCCCTTTCAAACGAGCCTTCATGATGGTCTGAGCCCTATTAAGCAGGGAAAGAGATACAGATTTTTTTCTGTCACTCAGAAGGATCAGGAGAAAGTAAAATCATTTCTGACATGGAAAATGATTGAGACATTAGGAAGTATTTGAAGACATGTTAGTCTTCTTGGTCTCCTTGACCACAAGCAGCCACTTGGCGTGGTGCATTTTCCCATTTGTAAAAATGGGAATTATACTTACCTGGCTCACAGACAGGAGTCACAGAGTTAGTGTTTGTAAAGCTGAAGATCTCAACAGGCTGACAAGTGCTGCATACGGGCACTGTTATTCAAATCATTGCTCAGCCATTCCATTATAGAAAGCCACACAATAAGCAATCAAAATTCTTTGGAATGCAACTTCTCTAGAGCCATTCAATAGGAACCTAAAACTTGCCCATTGTCATCCTGAGGACATTTGTTCTACTTTCTAATATTCTGGTTTCTCATGCTT
Source organism: Trachemys scripta elegans (assembly GCF_013100865.1). NCBI lineage: Eukaryota > Metazoa > Chordata > Testudines > Emydidae > Trachemys > Trachemys scripta. The sequence continues at coordinate 69,104,402 of NC_048301.1, read as the reverse complement.
CTCAAATACCAGCCACCATAAAAAAAAGACAACCAATTCTTCATGAGACTTTAGTCAGTCTATTGAAACCAATAAGAATTGGCTTTTCTAAAGTGTCTCAAGTACCTTTTAAAAAGGCACACAACAAATCACAACAACAGGCAAGATGAAACAGCAGCCAGACTTTCAGCAGCAGCTCACACTCTCCTTTGGAAAAGAGCAAACACTGTCAAGAAAGTGGGATTATTCCCTACCCTCAGAAATCCTGTGGGATATTTCCAAGTCAGTGGAGACAGGTGGAAGTGATCCTAATTTGCAAGTACTACCCTCTGAAAGTATTAACTCAGTCCTGTGGAAGACTTGAGAACCGAAACCAAGGTCACAGGTTCTGTTTCCATCTCTGCCATAAGCTGTGTCTTAACTGCAGAGTTAGCACCTCTTGAGTTAGCCTTGCTGAAGCAAGAGGGGCCACACCGTGAAACACTTGAGCTACTCAGAATGGTTGCGTTAGCAGCTGACAAGTTGTGCTAACTTGGCTATAGCGTAGCCCAGCGTTTCTCAAATGCAGCCACCAGGGACTTTTCTTGCGGCCATAGCCTCTTGGGCAGTGACTTGGGGGGGAAGGAGGGGGAGGAGAGGGAAGCAGCAGCCCCTCCCCTTCCCTGTTGCTCCTGGATGCACCGCCTTGATGTTGGCTGCTGGGTCTGCAAGCAGGGGTTGGGCCCTGGCCCCCTCTCTATAGACAGTTGGGCACAATGCTGGAGGAGACGGCAGATGGTGAGATCCCCACCTTCCCAGGGGAAGGAGGGCTCAGGCTTTGGTCTTCAGCCCTGGGGTGGCAGGGCTTCAGGCTCCAGCTGCAGGGCTTCAGGCCCTGGGCCGTGCAGCTTCGGGCTCTGTCCCCAGCCACAGGGCTTTGGGCTCTGGCCCCCCACTGTCTCCCTCTGTCCCCCATTTCCATCACCCCTGGCCCCTGCTGCCTACCCCGACCTCCCATCCAGGGCTTAATTTGTCCCCAGACTTGCTGGGGCTGAGTGAGTCTACTGTGAACAGTGATACTTGTAAGTTTGTTAATATCGCTGTTCACAGCAGACTTACTAGTTAGCAATAAATGAATTACAACCATACAAGTATCACTGTTCACAGTAGACTTACTAGCTAGCAATAAATAAATTAATGATCTGGACCTGTATATGTACATATTTATTTGTTTTTCCTAAAGCTAATTAAGTATTTTAGAAAAAAAAAGTGTGAGAGCAGCCACCAGCAAGAGTTGTTGGCTGCACTCGGAGGCCACCAAAAAATTTGTGAGAACCTCTGACCTAGCCTATATTCAGAGAGAGCGTGCATAACATGCATGCTAGGGTTAACACTGAGTTATAACTCAAGCTAGCTTTGCAGTGAAGGCAAGCCCACAGACTTCCTGGGTAACCTTGGAAAGACACTTAGGCCACGTCTACACTAGCAGCAGCAGCACTGCTGTAAGATTGCTTGTGTAGCTGCTCTATGCTAACGGGAAAGAGCTCACCTGTCAACAAAATTAAACCACCCGCAACAAGCAGCAGTAGCTATGTTGGTGGGAGAAGTTCTCCCGCCAACATAGCGCTGTGTACACTACTCCTTATGCCAGCCAAACTTGTGTTGCTCAGGCGGGGGGGGGGGGGGGTGTTTTTTCATACCCCTGAGCGACATAAGTTTTGCCGACAACAGTGGTAGTGTAGACATGGCCTTAATCTCCATTTACCTCAGTTCCACATATATAAAGTAAGAAACAACAACACTTCTCTAGCTCACAGGAATGTCGGGGCAATAAATTCATTCATGTCTGTGAGACACAGATACCACAGCAACATGGGCCATATAAATTCCTAAACAGACAAGAACCCAACATGCACTAAAACTTCTGAATGTTCATAAAAAGAACAAAAAAAACTTCAAAAACAGACTCCAAAGAGAGACTGCTGAACTTGAATTAATATACAAATTAGATACAATTAACTTAAATTTAAACAGACTGGGAATGGTTGGATCATTACACTAATTGAATCTATTTCCCCATGTTAAATTCTCCTCACACCTTCTAAGAGTCATCTTGATTATCACTTCAAAAGTTTTTTTTCCTCCTGCTGATGATAGCTCATCTCAATTGATTGGCCTCTTACAGTTGGCATGGCTACTTCCACTTTGTCATGTTCTCTTTTTGTATAAATATCTTGTGTGTTCCATTCTATGCATCTGATGAAGTGGGTTGTAGCCCACTAAAGCTTATGCTCAAATAAATTTGTTAGTCTCTAAGGTGCCACAAGTACTCCTAGTTCTTTTTGCGGATACAGACTAACACAGCTGCTACTCAACGTTCACAGTAGATTGTAATTCAGGGAATAAAAATGAAGCCTGCTTTTTAGAAGAACTGAATACCTGGAATTTCACACAGGTTCAGAGATTTCACAGCCGTGCACCAACTGGCTTTTTCCAAGGTCTAACTATCAAAGGCTGGCTCATTTTCTAGTCCAAGCAAGATTTAACAGACTCCATGTGTGCATTAAACACAGTCCTGTTTACCATCAAGAAAAAGCCAGGACAGCTAGAACAAAAGACTTCACCAAGCATCTTTGATGTAGAAAAGATTTATGCCAATACGAAACTTTACTAATAAGATGGAGTAAGAAATTCTGTTCAATTGAGGAAAAGACAGATTAGAGGCAGGGTTTTTCTCTTTATTAACAGGAGTTGCTTTGAGTTTACTTCTCTGCTGAGACCCCAGTCAAGTTACCTCCATCATTTTTAGAGAGAGAGCACTCTCTCAAACTAAGGTATAATTCTCAGGATGAAATATTATTCTAGACAACTGTAAAGACTGCAAAAATGCTCACATCAGTGGGAAAAAAAATTCACCTACCTAATAGGCTCCCTACAAAAAGGTCATGGAAGATCCATCACTTGGGACATTTAAAATTTAACTGAACAAGAGCACTAGTGAACAAAGTGAAGAGAACAATTCACTAGCAGCAACCAGACAAGGCAGATAACCCAATAGATTATCTTCATGTCCAGCATCTACGATTCTGCATTTCTACAAATGAAGCTATGAATACAAGCTCTGCTATGTCAGTATAATAATCTTTCTACATAGGATGCATTTTTTATCTTAAGCAGAGAGGTCTCCTTTAAAAAGATCTGGAATAAACAGCTATTCAAATTTTTTTTTAAAAGTCAGTTATGCCTCAGTTGTTGTATATTAATATTGCACACTAATTTGATCAAGGATCTCAGAAGTGCTTTTAAAAAAACAATTCTACCGTGAGGAAGACGAACGTTATCCCAGTTTTACATAAGGGTAAACTGAATCAGAGGAGTTAAATTCATGCAAGTCAGAGTCAAGAACAGAATCCAGAACTCCAGACTCTGAAATTCCTTCCCATAGCATTAACCCTTCTTCCCAGAGCAATTTGTACTCAGAATACTATATGGAAAGACCTTGTGTTCTGTTCTCTGGCCCCTAGGGATTAGTCATGTTTCACTTTGCATAATGGAACTTCAAAAGAAAAAACAAATTTTATCAAAATATCCCTAGTTCAGAATTGGTCATATTCTTCTGGAAGTATGTTGAAGTTACACACCTATTCTAAACCTTGGGAGTCCCTGCATCCACATCTGCAGAACATTTAGTCATCTGTGCTTCAGGAGTGACAAGCGATAGAAAAAGGAGATATCTAGACAAACAATGAACCTCTCGGGACCACTTACACCACACACAGCTATTCTCAATTTCAACAAGGAGACGTAGGCAGAGACTGCAAACTGACCACTTAGATCAAGATGGAATATAATGTGCTGGGATCCCCTATGTATTAACGCTGACAGAAGCTCCATCAGCACGATTCTATGCAAGACTAAGAATGACCCTCTCCTGCTAATGGCCAACTTTGGTTGCTCCTACCCTGGAAATCTGAACAGTTTTTGAGTAGAAACATTACAAGACAGCAGTTTCATAACTCGAACTTTCAAATGTCTTGTGTTCTGCTGTAATGATGGCCATATGCCACGCTTTGTCAAAGACATCTGACTACATGACAAATCATTTGCTGTCAGCACCTGGAAAATTACAGAGAATAGGGATTATACTCTATTTAGTTGACTTACTCTGTCAACACAATTAGCTGTGAACCCTACATATCCCACTTGCAGTAGTTACAATATCTGGGACGTTGTTAATTTCTATCTGAAATTAAAGGAAAAGCGCATTTCAGTGAATGTCCCCATTCTCAGCTATATATTAAAGACTGTAAATATCAAGTTCTGCCTTCATACATGGCTTTCCTTAACACCAAGCATAGAGTTTGCCCCCAACACAGGCCTCATTTTCCAACTTACATAAAGCTATCCTCTTTCAAGTAAAAGCAAAACCAATACATTCTTCTCCTGTCCCCCGTCCCATGCTTTATCAGTTTTATGTATAAAAGCTTAAGCCAGCTCTACACTACAGTTTCTGATACGCTGTGATTTGTGACAGACATAGCTGTGCTGGCAAGAGTCCTTAGTGTAAATACAGTTATACTGGAAAAACTACACTTTTGTCCAGAATAGCTTATTTTGCCTATGCCAGGCAAAGCACTCCTAGCATAGACATGGCCTCAATCTCCAGTTGTATGGTCACTGAATTTCTGAGGTGCCTTGATTGCCTCATTACTAGTCTCAATCCTGAGATGGTTTCTCCAGGAAGAACTGATTTACTTTCACAATTTAGTCTTCATGCTCATTCTCCCCCAAGTCCACAAATACAAATAGAGCATGGGCAAAATCAGGAAGCTTAAAATGTGACCGCTCTGTTTATGAAGTCTGTATTTTTTGTTGTTTAACAGAAAAATGTGTGCAGAGACCAACTCTAGAGCAACCCAGTACATTATGTGATGGACTGTTTTTTTCTTTAATTTTAAAGATTTGTATTTTAAAAAGGGATTGCCATAACAAAGGGAATAAAATAGAAGATATCTTAATGTGGCCCAAGCTTTTTAAACCCAGAAAACTGCTGGTTCTGAGGATTCCCTTTTTTATGTTTGTAGCATTCAGTGGAATTTGTACCGCTCAATAAAAACACTACAAAAAAGTAAACTACTTGGAGCTCTGGTTATAAGGAAACAAAGGGAAGTTAGTTTAGAATTTCATAATTCACTTGTCTCTGTAAGAGATGGGGAACTACAACACATCTGCACTGGTCATATGCTCATCTCATGAAACAGTTTCCATAAAGAGAACATAAAAGATTCTCCATCACAGGCAATTTTTTAAATCATAAGAATGGCCATACTAGGTCAGACCCATGATCCATCTAGCCCAGTATCCTGCCTGCTGACAGCAGCTAGTGCGAGATGATTCAGAAAGAATGAACAGAACAGGGCAATTATCAAGTGATCCATGTTGTTGTCCAGTCCCAGCTTCTGGCACCCAGAGGCTTAAGGACAACCAATGCATTGGGGTTGCACTCTCAACTATTTTTTTAACCCAGTTATAAATTTTGGCTTTAATGATGGAGTTTTGTAGAAAACTAATGTAGCAGTACAAGACAGAGTCTCATTTGCTTGTAAGTTCCTCAATGATATTCAATTGAATAGATTCATTAAGCAGATTGCTAATGCATTGAAGATACTTGGAGGGAATGCTACTGACAGAACTGACAAAAGAGAGATGATATAATGGAAACTTATGTTGATACAACCACTGGTGTCCAGACAGCAAACTATTGTATACTATAGGGTTCTCTATCTGATATGCTTCAGGATGAGAGGTTTCAGTATTGGACTGAGAACTACAGGAAGGTGTTAGATGCTTGGAGATCCTGGCACAAATTAGCAGAATCTGACATTCATAGGAGTAGGCAGGATCTCAGTTCAAAACCTTTAGCACAGGTATTTGAGAGTTTCAGTTTCTACAGGAAATCAATCCCTTACAGTTGTTCAGACATATCTCAACAAGGCTGAGGTTTTACTCAACAGGGAGTAAATGGCTCATCAACCAAGTCAAATGTTACAAGCTATCGTGGTTGTCACAAACCCCTTCCTCTCTGTGCACTTTTCCTAATAAATACAGGGACCCCAGTTTCCAGCTGCCCTGTACAACTCAAGTCAGATGTAATCAAGACTAGATGTTTTTTCTAAAAGACAAGCTCCAGTTCAAACAGGAATTGACACAGGGAAGTCCTAGGCCCCGGTTACACAGAAGGTCAGACCAGATGATCACAACGGTCCCTTCCGACCTTGGGACCTGTGAGTGACAAAGCTGGGATGAGTCACACACAGCACCTTGCAGCCCCTGCACCCAGACGGCAAAACCCGAAATTTGTAGACTCCCCAGCCCTGGTGTCAGAGCCTGGGCCGTTCCCCGGGGCAGCGTGATGGGCGGGCTGGGGTAGGGGTCCGGGAACAGCGACACGCTCGGGCCGACGTGGCTCCCACCCCCCGGAATCCCATCGGTAAAGCAGCGACGGGCAGGGCCGCTGGGCGAAGCAAGCGGGAGGGCTCCCCCCGGCTACCCGGCGGCGCGGCTCCGAGCAGGGGCCCTGCTGCTCCCTGACTGGCCCGTAGCTACCACCGAGCCCATCCCCTCCCTGGTCACTGCGCCAGCCCCGGAGCCGCCTCTGCCCGGGACAGGAGGGGAGCCCGGGCGGGTCACTCACATCCGCGAGGGGAAAATCTCGATCCGGTCCTTGCCCGACATCCTGACCGCGGCGAAGGGAGCTCGCGACCCACTGCTGCCTCCGCTACCAGCCGGCTCGGTCACGTGTGACACCACGACCGGTAATCAAGGGCGGGGCGGACCAGCTTCCGCTTCCCGCAGCTGGCTCCACCCCAGTGCAGCGACGCCCGGCGCAAGGAACACAGCGGAACTAAGACCCGGATGTTGGGCCCTTTCCGACTCCGTCGCCTCCATATGTCGCGGATTGACGCACTATGGGCAAAGCAACGCGCGCCTGTCGGGGCAGTGGTAGTCACGTGTCTTCACTCGCTCCAGCGCCACCGTGTGACAGAAAGGAAAATGCATGACTTGTTCCTAGGCCGGTTTGTACCGCCAGGAGGTCCTCGACTCTATGGTTTCTGCGAGTTCTTGCGCCTGTGTGTCCGTTTCAGAACCCCCCGCCCTCCATCAGATTTGGAAGTTCCTGAGCTGGTCTATGCGTCCCGAAGATCTCGCACTCTATGATGAGTCCTCTAAAGGGTCCCTCTATCCCGCCCGGCGGCCGCGGAGACTCTATGATGAGGAGTATGTGATCTCGCGCGAGCACCGCAGGTCCCACGCGCTGTGTGAGGTAGGAAGGGGCGGGTTCGCGGCTGCGCAGTGAGGGGAGGCTGGGTGCACGCTGAGGCGGACAGGGAGGTGCTAAACCGAGAGCCCCGGAGCGGAGAGCGGGACCCGGATACCGAGCAGGTAACGCGATCGCCGGAGCCCCCAACCCCGCAGAGCGTATCCCCGGCGACCGGGCCCAGCTCGCGGCGACACTGCGTCGTCCGAGACCAGCAGGCCGGGGGCGGCCCCGCCAGAGGCGGCGTGCGGGGCGCAGTGCGGGGGGCGCGGCTCCCGGGAGCCCCCTTCCCCCTCCGCGTCCGGCCTGTGTCCCGAGCGCTGCGGGCGGGCGGGCGGCGCTGGCTGCTCTGTAGGCCGGCGTAGGGGCTGGCGGCGGGGCGCCCGGGAGCCCGGCTGTAGATTTCTTTGCACCGCCGCTGTGGGTGTTGTCCCTGCGCAGACTAGCGAGATTCACTAGTGTGTCAAGAGAGATTTTTAGACTAAATGTTTTGCCAAATTAAGATGCCTCGTCAGCTTTAGGCTCTTTGCCTTTCCTTCTCCTGTCTCTGGATAGTCTTGCTCGTTGATCCTCTGCTGGCTTATTCCTTTACATGTTTCCTCCTTCCTCAAGGGAGGTCGTGAGTGGCAGCATGGTCACGGATATAGCTGGGTCCTGACCCATGGATAGTTTTCAGGATCAGGACCAAAGCTTTGAACTGACAGTTGAAACCGAGTGAGAGCTACTGGATACGAGCACAGGCCTGGTGTACTCACAGAGGCTTGGCCTGCTGCATTCTGCACGGTCTGAAGCCTCTGCATTAAATATTCAGGCCCAGACACTGAGTTATGGTCATCTAGTTTTGAGGTGACAAACGTGGATCTTCATACAGGAAGAAGGAGCAAAGTTTCCTAGCAAACTAGAGGTAGTAGAAGGCATTTTCTTTTCCAGTGATGCCATCTAGGTTTAGCGAGGATTCCAGTGGGGTCTTGGGGCTTCGCTCCATGCTGATGATGATGATGATTGCCTTCAGGGGAAGGAGAGGAAAGAGTCCCATCTGGTTCTTAATATTTCTCTCTCTGATCAGCATGATCTTGCCTTACTTAGGCTTTCTTTGAGCCAGCTGTTCTTTGTCTAGGGCCTCATCAGATCTGGGCCAGTTAGTGTGATCCTCTGCATTGACATCTCCTTTGGAGACTTGTGCTCTGACCCCCCAAAAGTGCCCCTTTTAAGATGTTTTTAGAGGGTCTTCCAAGGACTCTGCACTGAGCCTGGAATGTTCCCCTGTGGGATATGGAGATGCACTACATTGTCCAAAATCCTCCTCCTTGACCTGTAATGCAAAACCTTAATTCCAGCCTCCTACTTTCCCTACACCATTTTATGTGTTGCCCAGTAAGCTGGACTCCAGACGTTTTCCCTGCATATATGCTAGTGTTATTAAAGTCTGAGTTATGATTTTGTGTCACTTTGTAAATCGGGTGAATGCAGGGAGAGTAATTTGTATCTCTGTCCTTTTGAAATCTCCTATCTGTGGTGAGGTATGGCGTTTCATAGATAATGTGATGCTTGGGTGACAAGCTCAGAGCAGACTTCTCTCTTCAACATGGTATTTCCTTACTTTCAAGGTTTTGGGTGGTTGGACAGGTTGAACCCTGGAACAACCTTAACAGTTTTTTAATGGTTTTGTTTTTCATATTATTCTCCTAACATAGATATCAATTTTTAATGGAATAGCCAAAACCCTTTTGGTTGGACATTTCCTGACCAGATAGGTAAATGGCTTGATATAGTTTAATATTAAAATTGTTAATAATTTCTAAGGCTTAATGAGTACTACTAATACTTAAGCATAAGTTCTACATGCCAAAGTTTATGAAATCATGAGCTAGTTGGGGCACAATTTCAAATTGTGGACAAACAGGGAAACATTTCTCTTCATCCTCCACCTGCAGTTGAAATCTCAATATTTGCCACAATAGTGGATTAGTGGTGGCCAGTGCAGTGAGATGAATAACAATCTCTGCTATTTTTACTCAAATCACAGCATGCCTGGACTAAGTTGTAGATTCTACCAGCATAAATTTCCAGAAGTGGAAGATGTAGTGATGGTCAATGTTCGATCCATTGCTGAAATGGGAGCTTATGTCAGCCTACTGGAATACAACAACATTGAAGGAATGATTCTTCTTAGTGAACTATCCAGGAGACGTATCCGCTCCATAAACAAACTCATCCGCATAGGCAGGAATGAGTGTGTTGTGGTCATAAGAGTCGACAAAGAGAAAGGTATGTTTGGAAAGTAGGTGGAATGACACTTAAGATTGTAATTGTAAAAAGTAATGCTGTTAAACCTGGGACCCTAGCTACTCTTTGAGTTTATAATTGGCTTTTTTAAATATACAGTGGCACAAAGTAGGGCCTGATCCTGCAAACTGCTGTCCTTGTGAGTTATCCTTACTCAGTCAAGTAGTCCTGTTAGCTTCAGAGGGCCTGTGTATAGGAGTGAGGAGAAGTCCTGTCAAGGAGGATTTGCAGGATCAGGCCTTAAGACTTCTAAAGTTCATGCTTTGTCAACAAACCATAGTGAAATGGCATTTTCTTTTGAAAGCTCAGTAGTGCTTCTGCTTGATGATATTGAGTGAGGAAAACTGTGACCATCGATACTACTGGTGCAGTGAGAATAAACATAAATAATGAACAATTTTCTCATTCATACCACACAGTCCATCCTGTGCACTAAATAAGGCAAAGGCAATGTGTACTCAATATTATATGATCATGTAATTAGACTGCATCATATAATGCATACACACGGGTAGAGGTAAGGTTGCATAGGCAACCTTAACTTTGGTATTTCCTGACTTTTGAATAATTAGCATTACAACTTGAAAGTTCTTTTAATGCATTTGGTATAGGATACAGCATACAAGCTGTCCACTGAGTATTTTCAGACAGTGCCACATCTGTATTCTGACCTAAGTAGTTAATGAAACATACAAGCGTCCTCTTTTAGAAACAGGAAAATACAATTGTTTCATTTGTATAGTCCAAGGGTGGCCAAACTTACTGACGCTCTGCACCATATACGACAATCTTCAGAAGTTCGAGAGTCGGGGCACACCTGCTGGGGCTTGGGGCTTCAGCCCCACTCCTGCTGAAGCCCCTAGCTCTGGCAGGCACACCCTGTGGGCTGAAGCTCCAGGACACTTCTTCCCCACCATCCCGCTGCAAAGCAGAGGTCCTGTGTTCTCTTCTTCCCCTCACCCCAAGTCTGGTAGGGAGAGTGGGGGGTTTCCACAAGCTGCACTTTAACTGTAAAAGAGCCGCATGTGGCTCGTAAGCCACAGTTTGGCCACCCCGGTATAGTCTTTCATATAAAATGTACCGTATATACTCGTTCATAAGCCGAGTTTTTTTTAGTAAAAAAGGGAAGCACCAGAGAAGGGGCTCAGCATATGAACGGGTAGAGAGAGGGAGAGGTGGGACACAGCCCCTCCCCCCAACAGAGGGAGCAAGGAGAGGCAGCAGAGCCAGAAGGGAAGACACTGGGCCAGAGTCTCTCCACTTCTGGCCACACTGCTCTCCCCCCAGCCTCCGAAGCAGCTGTAGCTCCGGTGCTGGCAGGCTGCAGCTGTGCCGCTCGGCCCCACCCCCCAGAGCAGGCTGTGGCCGTGCCCCCCGTCCCAGCCCCCTGGAACATGCTGCGGCTGCGCCGCTTGCTCTGGCCCGCCGGAGTAGGCTACGGCCAAGTGCCCAGCGTGCCGGAGCAGCTCCAGCCAGGCCAGAGACATCCTCCCCTGGTCCCAGATAAGGTGAGAAGGAATGGGATGGGGGGAGAATGGGGGTCCTGTGCTATGGGTGGGGTCATGTGGGGGGTGGTCACAGGGGTTCCTCTCCTGACCCCCAGCTTCTCCCCCTCAAAACATTTCCCCACCAGTTGCTGTCCCAGCCCATCAGGGTAAGCAGCTGGCGCACAAGGACACTTTATTTATTTTTAGTGTCCGCAGGCACGGAGGTAAACCTAAGTAAACAAACCATCTCGGCCCACCAGCAGGGTCGGCTTACGAATGGGTCATAAAAATGTTCCGTTTTTGCTTATCCATCGGGGGGGGGGAATCGGCTTATAAACGAACCAGCTTATGATCAAGTATATACGGTATTCCTAAAATACTTATCAGAATTGAATCACAGATAACAGCAGAGAGAGAAATTGAGAGGGTTAATAAGGGAGAAGAAACATTTTCAGATGAGATTTGAAACGAGTTGGAGAGATGCAGAAAGTCTGTTCCAGATGAGAGAAGCTGCACTGAAGGATACTTTTTACCTTTACAGATTTCATCCTCCTTTTAACAAACTCTCTTGGGATCATCTGTGTCCCTTATTGAACCCTGAGAGGAACTCCTAAAATGGACTAGTTGGGATGCCATTTGGAACCCATCGGTGCTGCTACTTAATCAGACAGGATTAAGCAATGGACATACCTACCTGTAGTATCTGAGCATGCTGTGCTCTCATTTCTTACATAGATATGATCAAGGAACTGCAACAGAAATTGACCCCAGATCTTGGCTATCATACTGTAGAGCCTTACACATCTAAACTACCAAGAATGCCAACTTCAAATGGTTTCTTGTGAAATGCCACCAAAAATATCCCTTTTATTTAATTTTCTGTGTGTCGGCATTGTTGTCACTAAGAATGTGCACAGCTCTTGGAAGAGTAGTGGCTAGTTAATCGCTGAAGTAGAGCATAAGGAGAAACTTGTACTAAATTTTGGGGCAAATGCTCTTAAATGGAAGCAGTATTTAAAGAATGTTGGTGACGTGAAAGGTAGCTGTTTTAAGTTAATTTACAATCAAAAAACAAATTTTAATATGCTAAAACAGGTTCACTCTTCATGTTGTTCATCTCTGATTAAATGATTCTGGAAATTCTGCTTTGCTTGTAACTGATCTCAGTGGCTGATGTGTAAGGCATGGAGAGAAGGCAAAGGGCGAGCCCTGATCCAAAAGCAAAGTATATTGCTAGCTTTTTCCTTGAAATAGTAAAAACTTTCAGATGTGGTGGTGAGGATTGGCATTTGTCACTAACGTAAGTGAAGTGTTTGTACTGTGAACACTGAAGTACACTGAAATTGAATCTTTCAAAATGTTTTGCCTCCTGTTAGGTTACATTGACTTGTCAAAGCGAAGAGTTTCCCCAGAGGAGGCAATCAAATGTGAAGACAAATTCACCAAATCAAAAACTGTAAGTTGTTGTCTGCACTTTGTTACTTTGCTGCCTTCCAACCACGTACATTGTCAACTAGCTCCATGCCAAGAAAACCACAGAGAGCTGAACTGTTGTGAAAATGAAATGCCGTTCTAGTTCCTTTAACACACTTTGAAATATATGGCTGGGGTTTAGACTGGGAGCTGGGACTCCTGGGTTCTCTTTCCACCTCCGTCACTGACTGACACATGTTGTTTAATATAACACTCCTCAAATGGGTATAAATAATATCACCCTCACACACGTGCAGTATAGGGTAATGTTGATAAAGCACTTTAAGATACTTAATAATTGCATAGGGTTTAGTATATAATTGCCCTATGCAATGCCGGGTAGGGAAAATCATACGGTGTCAGCACCCTAAAGCTTTCTGTGACAGTGTACCCCATAAGGCTTTATGGGGAGGGGGTGCTTATAAATGTATGTATGACATAACTGGAATATGTTTTGTGCTGCCTGTGCCATGTAACATATCTCCGTAAGGGTTATGATCTACTATATCTATTCATCCTATTTGTACATATATATCATTTTCTACTCGAGGTTAAGAATATGGGCTGTATGCTTGCCTGATTTCTAAGTAAGCTTTGTGAGGCATTTGGTCAGCTTCTTTAGGAAGGAATTTGCCAAGTTAAGTACCTGATCAGGAGACACTTAGGGAACAATGCATCTTGGAATGCTCCAATCCACATGAGAAGTCTTCCTGGAGACGTGCAAGATGCCATGTGGACAGTGGCGTCGGCCTGCAAAGACTGAGTCTTGCAGGGGTATGTGACTTGCCCAGGTGACTCCAAAACTCCATCTTGGAGCTGGGCTTTGCATAGGAGGGAGGAGAGGGGTCTCCACCCACAAGAGAGAGGCTACTTAAACCTGTGGGAGACCCCTCCATTTGGTCTTCAGCTGGCTAAAGAAGGAGCCTCTCCACCCCCCCCCCCCCAGGATACTTGAAGGAGACTGAAACAAAGGACAGTAACTGCAGGGGGTGTGAGTGATAGCTGGACCCAGGCTAAAAGGAGATTAGCCTGTAAAAGGGAGCACTCTGGAACTGGTGAGGAAATTATCTGTATTCAGTTTGATTAGGCATAGATCTGCGCATTTTATTTTATTTTGCTTGGTGACTTACTTTGTTCTGTCTGTTACTACTTTGAACCACTTAAATCCTACTGTCTGTATTTAATAAAATCACTTTTTATTTAGTAATTTACTCAGAGTATGTATTAATACCTGGGGGAGCAAACAACTGTGCATATCTCTCTATCAGTGTTATAGAGGGCGAACAATTTATGAGTTTGCCCTGCATAAACTTTAAACTTTATGCAGGGTAAAACGGATTTATCTGGGTTTAGACCCCATTGGGAGTTGGGCATCTGAGTGCTAAAGACAAGCACGCTACTGCGAGCTGTTTTCAGGTAAACTTGCAGCTTTGGGACAAGTGATTCAGACCCTGGGTCTGTGTCTGGAGCCAGACGGGAGTGTCTGGCTCAGCAAGACAGGGTGCTGGAGTCCTGAGCTGGCAGGGAAAACAGAAGCAGGGGTAGTCTTTGCACATCGGGTGGCAGCTCCCAAGGGGGTTTCTGTGATCCAACCCGTCACAGTGGCGTAGTCAGCAGGATCTGTGCACAGCTGATTGCTTTGAGATACTGGTAGTGATTTTAAGTGAGTTTTAAGTGTGGTGGCTGGAGAACAGACAAAGTGGTTACTGGTTTGTTATTTTCTGTTTGCTTATTTCGGGAAAGGGAAGTAGGGACAGAAAAGGAAGCAAAATAAGTAAGAATGAAGATCAAAAGAAGCTAAAACTACACAAGTTGCAAATTGCCCAGAAAGACTGAACAATGGGCATTGGGAATGTCTCTGTTAACTAAGAATCCCCTGAGCTGAGTGCATCTCAGTTTCAGTGAACTGCAGATGGGTGTGGCCCAACCTCTGTCTGTGCTGAAGCTGACTGGAGTGTCTAATTTAGCAAGACAGGAGTGGAGGGGTGCCTGTTCTGGCAGGAGGGTGTTCTCTGTGGTATCCCAGCTCATCGAGTGATGGTCTCAAGGGAAGACAAATGGAAATTGATGTACAATTTGCCTGGGAAAAGGCTGACCTGGAAAAAGGAAAGGCTGCCCACCAGCCTGGACTTAAGAGACAAAGCAATTAAGACCCAGAAGCATGACCTGGCTGTAATGGAGTGGAAGAGGTGCACAGAGACATGTATCCTGGAGCTGGAAGTTGGGGTCCTGGTGACTGCTGCGGTGGGAACAAACCCCAAGGACTCTAGCTGGAAGCAAACCCAACCTGAGTGAAAGGGGGGGGATTTTGCTGGCCAGCGAAAGGTCCCTCATAGCTGGAAGCTGTGAGCCTACAGCTGGGTCAGGGTCTCTTTCCCTTTTGGGGGACACAGGAGTGTCTGCCCCATAGGGG